>NC_072732.1:143246943-143542558 GCF_026930045.1 Uloborus diversus
TCTTTAATGTGTCACCAGAGGAGGTAAATCTGATGTCAAACCCGTAGACTTCGGACATAGACATAATCACGCAGTAAAATGTGTGAAATGAATTGAATTAACACCTGGACGTGTGTTAATCAAGGAGGTAAGCATAGAAAATTTGTAGAGTGACATTAAACTTGAATAATTTTTAGTTTTTTTCATGTATCAATCATATTTGTAAGTATGATACTTTTGTATGAATCTGGTTTTGAAAATGAGTGATTCTTGTGTAGTAACCCTGTAGTGAAACATGTATTCAAATCTAACCATCTTGGAATGAAAAAAAAAGGTGGAAAAAAAGTGGAGAAAGCTCATTTACCAATAGACTGATGTAATTTAAAAAGAGACATTAATGTATTTATTTTAATTTCTCGTTTCCCTCTTTTATGACATTTATTATTGTTTAGCATATTTGTTTATTTTCTGTAATCATGTGTTGATTAAAAAAAAAACGTGAAGGATAATGTAATTTTTAACATTTGGAAACGACGATTTGAAGCATTTATATTTTAAAATACTTTCAAAGTTATAAAGATTCGTACACAATCAATTATTAATTATTTCTCAATTACCAGGGAAATACGACATTTTACCGTACAAATTTTGTCTCAGGTTTAGTATTTGATTACTGATGGGCAAACAAATTCTATCAATATTTGCATGTCACGACAATAGACTTTAATTTAAGTGAGAAGATAAACAGTGTAGTCAGTGTAGTGTTTGCAGCTAGTGTGAGTATGTTGTATTGCAAGACGATGTGGTGATTCCATATTCTGTAAATAGTTCAGAGACATGCTAAATATCGATGCGTTTGTATCATAATTACTTTATTATGAACTAGTGGTACCCGCACGACTTTGTCCGTAATAGAAAAATTAAAAGGTTTTTTGGTTCGCCTGTATATTTACAAATAATGTATGGTGAATTTTCTTGCCAATTGGCTTGTACCCATGTTACGGTTCTACGTTATGATAATTTCGTAAATTACTCATCCATCTTATGATATTTTTGTTCTTAAAATTGGAATAGAAAAAAACCGCATCGAATTTTCGAAAAATCGCTTCAAGGTGCACACACCCATGCTACGAACTAACTTTGCGCCAAATTTCATGAAAATCGACCGAACGGTCTAGGCGCTATGCGCGTCACAGATATCCAGACATACAGACATCCTCCGGACAGAGAGACTTTCAGCTTTATTATTAGTAAAGATACAGGACAGAGCAGTGTTCTATTCTTATAAAGATTTGTGCATAAAATAGCAATAACATTGCATTTCAAATTCAAGTGCATTTGTCAAAGCAACCAAGTATGAATAGAGTAAGTTTTTTTAAAAGCAACTCTGCTAGAAAGCGACGGGAAAAATGAAGTAAAACGTGATTTTTATTTTTAACTGAAAAATAGAGAAGGAAGGTTAAATTTAAGGGGTTTTTTTACACTTGAGTAGAATAATTTTCTAGTCGAATAATTTCAAATTTAAGAGAGTTTCGGTTAAGGTTTTCAACTACTTCCAAAATTTCACAAAACTATAGCCACGTTTACATTGTACTTTAGTACCTCGCATTTTCCCGCTTCAATTTCGAAAAAAATCGTATGGAAAATACGCCGCTCACGTGCAAAAAGAGCTTGTAATCTGTATACTTGAAAGCGGTTTTACCCAGCATCCTTCACAGAGCTGAGGTACAAACTCAGCTAGGGCACAAACTCGTTTGCCTTTCCTGAGAGCAAAATTGTCAATTAATTAATTGAAGAGCTTAAAATTAAGCTTTTTTTTCTGTTATAGCTATAATAGTTGCCGAGACAATCAATTTCAAAGTTCGTGAATTTTTTAAAAACTTACCATTTTCCCACACCTATCTATTTTTGAAGACTCTTCAAATATCGAATTAACATGATTCGTTCTTCTTTTTGATCTGAAGTAGTATGGGTCGTCAGAGTGCTTTGATTTCTTGAACCTGGAAAGCAGGAATATAAGGAAGAACGTGAGAAGGGAAAAAGGATAAAAATATGTGCATGTGTTCTTTTCATTTTTTCTTCTTCCCTCCACCACAGTAAAGCAAACGAAGGCTTAAAATGAGAGTAAAAGAAAAACAAAACCCATATATTTCTGAAAACCCATGTATTTCTGAAAATTGGCAACATGTGCAGAAATGCAGCTTTTAGTAAGATCAGTAGGAGACCTTTCTGTACTTGTGTGCAGATTTTCAGAACTATATATGTTTTTTTTTTGTTCATTCATTTTGAGCCTGAAAGAGAAAAAGAATGAAAAGAACACATGCACATATTTTTGACTTTCTTCCTCGCCCCCTTTCTTCTTCATGTCATTTATCAACTGTCTGTGTGTAGATAGTTTTAGGATATACTTAAAACTTCACTTGGATATACAGTGAAAGTAAAAGAAACGCCTTACTTTGAGAGTTTTTGTGTGTTTAGTTTGAAAGTTTTAATCTGTTTTTCCTATTTAGAGTAACTTGTAGCCTTTTAAACTGTTTAGCTTCAGATTCTGAAAAAAAATTCCATTTTTATTTGGTTGTGTAACTTTATTTTTCTTCTCATTTGAACTTCAATTTTTTGTACGATTATTTCAGAGTTTTCAAGATTTTTTTTTTCAACTTCAGAACTTTTTGCAGCCCAATTTCTTTTTAAGTTTCAGAAACGTTAATAATTAAACATTTTTTATTTTGTTTTTCTCTTTATTTTCAACTAACTACTCATCTATTCCTCAAGAACTCTTCTACAATGCATATGAAAATTCAATTACACGTTGCCTAATAAATGTAATGCAACTAAATTACTTGTAAACAACATACGTGAGACTGTTATACCAATAGACACAAATCTTCACGCATTTTAGCCTAGTTTCCTAACACAACATCTAAGGATTTATAAATGGAAATTACTTATAACCAATGATAATTACTAACACTTTTATTCTAGTGGAATTCCGATCACAAATGTGACGTAAGCCGATGTAGAGCTTTTGTCCGCTTAACACAATCCGGTGAAAATTACCCTGCCAATTAGAGATTAAGAGTATACTGAGAATTAGAGATTTCAGATGCCTTATTGTTCATTATAGTAGTTGCATATGGATTTGCGTTTGAGGTAGTTTTGTAAAGATTATTCCTAGAATTTGATTTCACAGAAATGAAAGCCTTTGAATTCAAATTGAAAACTTGGAGAAGATGAATAACCTCTGTTCATTTGCATAAAGCTAGTATTACAGCGACGATAACTTGCATAATTTCTGAAAGAATGGAAATCTGCCAGAAAAAGGATTACAATATCTACCAACTGTACACATGTGTATACGTATATATACTTTAATGTACATAAGTATTATCGCAACTACTTCTGAAGTTGGAAAATTTGTCTCTGGCAAGAAATTTAATTAGAATGGTAAAGTATTTAAATAGAAGTACGTACTGCAATTACTACTGCTGAAGCATGTTATTTGCTATTTGCATGTTGCAAAATAAGATTTTTATTTTAAATCATGTTTACTATTCCTCCATTTTCAGTACATATAGTAATTAAATTGTGGCAAATATTTTTTCCAGATTTCGTAATTTATAATAATTTGTAAGCAAAATAATTATAATATTAAATTAAAACTAACATTCCAAACACCTTTCTTAAAAAAAAAAAAAACATTCTACATAAATACAACCGTAAATTATGTTTATTCAAGACTAGAAGTATTGTTGAATTCAGAGATTTTAAATAAGGCAGTTTAGTCTATTAGCGATCAAGCAAAATTTAGTGTCATTACAATACCTAATATGTCACAGCCATTGCCACAAGTAATACTAAACATCTTTATACATAAATGGCTGCTTCTGTATGTATGTATGTCCGGGGTAATCTTCAAACCTACTGGACCGACTTTAACCATTTTTTTCACCACAGATAGCTACATTATCAGGGAGCAACTTAGGCTATAATTTATTCCTAAAAAAATAGTTTAAAAACGTTATGATGGAAAACAGTAAATGTCATGTAATTTCCCAATTAAATAATTAAATAAAAAACTCATTGTTACGAAAATTCGTTGCCCTACAACAGCAATATTAAAAGTAATCATAATGAAAATTTTGAATCAAGGCTTCTCCGGAGCAAGCATGAGTTGAAAGTCATTTAAACATTTGCAAACTCTATGTTTTGCAAACTTAGGGAAACACAGTAGATAACTTTTTTTTTTTGTGTGTGTGTGTGTGTGTACTATTTAATGAAATAAAGCGCACGGTTTTTTTTAGTGATCTTTGCTTTTGTTCGTTCGTATTTTGGAAATTTTTCGAATTTTTATATGTTTCAATTCATGCTTTCGTTTCTAAATGAATACTCGTTCGTTATTTATACTTATTGCTATTTTACTTTTATGGGTAAGGAAGAAGCTCAATTTTTAATCACGTCAAAGCGGTGCGTTTTGAGTTCTTTCAGTTAAAACAGAAAACGAAAGAAAGTAGCGATTGTGTCTCACAATTATTACTGACCCAGGCAACTCCGGGTATTTTTGCTAGTAAAAAATAAATAAGTAGTCTTTATTGCTTTAACTGGAACAAAAATGTTTTCCAGCAAAAAAAAAAGGCAACAACTGATTTTATTGTATGACCTAAAGTGTTTGTGGGAGAAAACAGTAAAATAAAACTTGGAATTTTATTTAGTATCAGAATTTTTTTCACTATAAAAAAGTTTCTCACATTGAAAATGAAAGTTATAAATACTGAGATTATATGAAAAATTTGGGAAAATTTTGTAATTGCTGATGTATGAATAATGTGAATAAAATATAATTTTTAAATTATTTCTACTCAGTAATTTATAATCACATTTTAAATTTAATAGACGAGTTTAAGGTATCTTAATAGTTCTTAAAGAATAAATCCAGAGCTTTTTAATACACGTTTTACCAGAATTTAAGCATCAATTTTCTTTCTAGCTGACCAACTATAATTACTTAGTTGCTTTATCTATCTTCCTATTTCCCCAAAGTAATTTTATCAAAAAGTCGCTTGGTTTGTTTTCCTCTTTACATGTGTTATGTCCCTGCTAAAGTGAAAACTCTTTCCGGAAAATCCGACTTACAACATTCTAGAGTTTTCATTTTCTTTGCTTTATAAAAGACCAGGGCATGTAGAAGTTCGTATCTCGTACTCAGTGATAATCTACTTTGTTGTACAAGCCTTACACTAGCCTTATTGTACAAGATTGCTTATTTGGTTTCCGCTACCAAAAAAAAAAAAAAAAAAAAACCGCGCGAAAAAAAATCCTATCATTTCTCTATTGTAAGTATTGTATACGAAGTACGTTTCTACAAATGTCTCGAAAACTAATATTTGCATATACTGCCGTCTACTTGCACACGAAAACACTGCACAAACTATTTCTACAGTACATCACGTAACTTATAAGAAATTTCTGTTGACAAGCAATGAGCGGATAGAAAATTTTGCATTGCGGTTAGCTCACTAATGTCAAGTTGTTAGCATTGCTTCTACATCATGAAATGAAAACCTTCAAAATCATCTAAACATTAGCATTTTAAAGTTACACACAATTAAAAAAAAATGTTTTTAACAAAGACGACTGATTAGGAGAAGACTAGAAATACTTTACAAGTACTGTACATTTTAATAATAACATTAATCTGGTTAAAGGGAGGGGTGGGAAAAAATACAAGAGATTTACAGGTTTATCGGTTTATCAGCTTTAAAAAGTGAATTTAATTACAGTAAAACGGTTTATTTATGGATGTATTATTTTTCTTAGTTTCACCATGTAACGTAGTTCAACATCTTAAAATCAATTACAATTAACTGAAACCTGACGGTCTCATTACGTGCAGTTAAGGAGCGCGTAAAATCAATTTAATTTGTCTTTTGAAAAAAAAAATAAATAAAATTGCTTATCAACGATTTATCAATTGCAGAAACTTGTATTAGTTGATTACTTTCACGTACATCACTTGAATTGTTTCCAAAAAAAAAGTCATTTTAACGAAATGCACCTTTGTATAGCTTTTCTAACAGGAAAAAAGCCAGTAGATTTCAATTACAGTACCCGCCACTAATAAAATCACTGGATACTAAAATCAGCCGTTTTTTAAAATAAAATCTGGAATTATAGAATCATTTCAGTATCAAAACATGTTTAAAACATCCTTTAATAAAATCCCTTTCACCGTTTTATAAAATCAAACTTTTGGACATTATGCGCAAAAACTAATAAAGAAGCACCAAGTGAAGGAATCAATATCTGAAAATGAAGAAATCTTAGTGTTAAGTTTGTCCTTCTCAATAGATGTCAGAAAAGCCATTGACGCTGTATAATGCACTATAGAGCAAAGAAAAAAATACAGTGTTGAAAGTTACAAAACGTGTAAAAACTTTTAAACGATATTATTCTTTACTCTCCAATTCTGTTAAATATTGGCGTACTGTTGTTTAATTACGACTCTTGTGCAAATTAAAAAAAAGTACCATCACATGTTTAAATTGTCAACTGTATTTTGAAACACTTAAAAAAATAAGCAATTCATTTCGTTTTTAAAGTATTTGAACTTCAAAACACATAATTTTTTAAGTGAGTGTAGGTATACTGGTTTATAAAATCAGACGCTTTATAAAATCAAATGTCTTCAGTACGAATGTGATTTTAAGAAGCGGCGGGCACTGTATACTACAAATACTCTAAGAACTATCAGACAAATATCAACAAACAATTAATTCTTAAAAGTTTACCTTTGAAGTAAGAACTTCTCCAACTCCAAATTCAAAGAATCACTTTCCATAACTTTCCATTTCAGTGACTATTAATAACGAAATGTACTGCATGATACCATGTCTCAAACACCAATAAAGCGGACGAAACACGTAAGAATAATTAACGTGACTTATCTGTCGCAATCCATTCACCAATTTCAAAGCAGAAGTTAGGATTACATAGGCAGAAATTTCGCTCGTAAGTACATTGGAATCCTTAGAAAATTATCTACTAATGCAAAGGATTAAAGATGTCGGAATAACTAGAAATCAGTCAGATTGTAATATAGAAAAGAGAAAAGAATAAGGATAGATAGCACTCTACTCAAATATCTATATTAAGCTGAAAAATAAGCAATTCCTTAGTGCGATATTTGAATATTAATTTCGAAATAAAATGTTTATCTGTAGTCTAAATGTCTAAATGTTTACTCGTACACACACAGACACAAACACACACACACACACACACACACACACACACATATATATATATATATATATATATATATATATATATATATATATATATATATATATATATATATATATATATATATATATATATATATATATATATATATATATATACTGCTTGACAATTGCTAAGGAACAAGTGATTTATGCAAATTTGTACCTCAACCACCTGGCCAATGGAAAATGAATTCAAGTTCAGACGGCGTGGTGGAGCAAGACTCGTTATCTGTATAAAAGACAGTGCATACACGCTCAAAATTCGTACGAAAAATCCCGCTGTTTGGTTTTTAACAAAAATAGTGCTGGATGTTTCAAAAGGTTTTTTTTCTAAAATTCTGTTTGGTTCTTGAAATACTTAAAAGTAAAATGTCATCAAGACATCATTTGAGTATCTACGATCGTGGATGAGCGGTTGGACGACTGGAAGCATGTCAAAGTGTCACCACTGTGGCTGCTGCAATCGGTGTATCAAAAAATGCCATCTCCCGATTAAAGACGGCCGCTGAAGGTGGAAATGTTTTACAAAAGCATGTCGGGGGTCGTGGTAGGAGCACCACACCTTCAGAGGATCGCTATTTAGCCCTCGTGGCAAAAAGGAACAGAAATTTCACTCTTGGACAGATAGCTGCAAATCCAACAACCGCTACCGGTATGCATGTTTCTGCAAGAACCATCTCACGGCGAGTAAATAATGTCGGTTTGTATGCATCCAAGTTCAACCACGCCATCGTCGATAGAGATTACGCTGGTGTAAGGAACATGCTGATGGGATCATCAAAATTGGTTTAGAGTGATGTTCTCTGACGAATCTCGTTTCAGTGTGACAAGTGATTCTGGTCACCAACTACTGTGGAGAGAGCGTGGAACACGTTATGCACAAAAATTTGTTTGTGAACGTGATCGGTATGGCCCAGGCGTCATGGTGTGGGCAGGCATCATGCACAATGGCAGAACACAGCTTCACATTTTCAATAAGAAAGCGATACGTCGCGAATTTATTGCAGAGATGTTATTCTGGACCATGTTCGTTAACCTGCTTCATGACCTGCTTACTTTCCCGACTTAAATCCAATTGAACTTGCCTTGGAGACTCTTGGCAGACGTGTTGCGCGAAGAACTGTCCCTCCCAGAACAACACAAGAACTCGAATCCGCATTGAGAGAGGAGTGGGAAAACATCCCCCAAACACTCCTCAATAATTAGTGGGAAGTATGGAAAACAGATGTAAATTGTGCATCAGTGTCCCTGGTAATCATACATCATATTAAGGTACTCATGTCTCCATCATTCTGACCTAGACCATTTTTTTTGGTGTTGTATGAAAATCATTTAAGTAGGATTATTTTTCATTTTTTAGTTGTTACTTCATTAATGCAGTAATATCTGTATTATTTTGTACTTATATTAAAGGCACATTCTCCCTACTAGCTATATATTTCGTTCTGTTTCTTTAATCATTATCTATTCTTAACTATTCTAAAAAACGTAATTGTTCCTTTGCAATTGTCAAGCAGTATATATATATATATATATATATATATATATATATATATATATATATATATATATATATATATATATATATATATATATATATATATATATATATATATATATATATATATATATATATATATATATATATATATATATATATATATGGATCATTCTAGAGAAAATGTAACTTTAAGCCTCAAATATTTTTCCATTTTGAAACCTTTTGGTTTCTTTTTTTAATATTATTACATGAAAGTGTTACCTACTAAAAGTGGCCATAAACAATGGCCCAGCAAAGTTCCAGATATTTTACTCATAAATAAAAAGCAAAGTAAAAAATGCCTTGATCACGGAAGTAAAAAAGAAAAAACTTTTTATGTTTAAAAATCGAGGCCAATGTAATATCAAAGTAGTAATTTTATGAATTCTGCAAGCAATGAGCTAATTTAATGATTATTAGGAATCTAATATTAAGCTCTCCTTATTAAAGTGCGAGTTAATCAGTAGTAAACCTTTTAGTTCAAACCTGTGTCAAAAATAAGTATTTAGTAATTTTGAGAATATACTGGAAATTTATAATTTTGGTAAAGTGCCTAAGATTAATGTATTTCCCCTCCATCATGGATTTTCACCTCAGAAATAATAACATTAATAAGGTGTGTCACGGAGGTGAGGAATTTTTCATTAATAACGGAATAATGGATACATTTTTCAGGGAAATTTTTCTTTTCTTGGTTGCTACAATCTGCACAAGTTTAGCATATGAAAACATGTTCACGTCTTTTTTAACAATAATTTACTTTCCTGAAATTCAAGTTCACGGAGGTGAGAATTCACAATAACCACACTTAGTTTTTGAAACAAAATCTGTCTTCTTGTTTTTCGACAAAAATCTCACAACTTCTTTATGACCGAAATTAAACAAGGGGACTCTCTTGTATCATGGAAAATAAAATGTGATGTCATTATTGCCACATTTTAATGAGAAATGGAATTTTGTGTTTAGGTAACGGAGGTGAGAACTTATTGTGTGACATGATTCTTTATCCAATTAAAACGAACTGAAACACAATATTAAAAAAAAAACAAATATGCTTAAAAAATTAGTTTTTGAGACACTTGTGAAAAAAACAATAAGTATATACTTTTAATTTAACAATTTATTAAGCAACGTCAACATCCACACCAGGTGTGTGAATTGCCACGGAGGCGAGAATTCACATGTTGTTAACCAAAAATATATTAAAATAAAAATTATTATTAAAAAATTGTTGGCAGGTTTAAATAGATATATTTTTGATGAAATTAAAAAAAAAAAAACATTGTTAAATGAATTCTTCCTTAAAGTTTTTACAGTAAAAGGCATGTGATAGAAAAGTTACACTTTTCGAAGAATGATATATATATATATATATATATATATATATATATATATATATATATATGAATGTTGACGTTTTGAAGTTCGCTGTATTCATGTTTTACTAAGTATAAATTGAGCAATTTTCATTAAAGTTATTATGACACTTTCTTCTAAAATATGGAACCAATTCACTTCAAAACTGGATATACATATTAGAATGTATGCAGTCCGTCCAAAAAAAAAAAAATCTGACACATTTTAAAAATTCAAAGAAAAGCAACAAATTGCCGTATAAATATGCGGTTAGCGCCATAATACTTCACAGGTTCAATAATTGTTTATGACTCCGTAAAAAATATTTTTAAAGAAAAAATTAAAAAATATAAGAAAAATCAAAAAGGGGAAAAAAATGTAATTATATGAAATTGCTGTATTGTGACGGAAAGAAAACAAAGATCCTGTGAGATGTTTAATCACTTTACTAAGCAGAAAACATTTCCTTTCATCATCAGAATTCAATGTGCGCACAGTACTTCGCTCGAACTACATTTAAGAGGTTGTCAAGTTTATCTCATGTTCCCAAAAATTCACACAAAATGATCTCTGGAAAGGAATGGTATTAATCATGTATCTATTTATTAAACTGATAAAACACCTTTACTTGATGCTTGCTTTCTTTCTGCGACAATAAAGTGATAATCTATAATTACGCTTTTCTTTTCTTTTTCTTTTGTGTCCTTTTTCATTTTTTCTGATATCATAAAAACCAGTGAGATATTTTGGCGAAGAATCAAAATTGTCAGTGTAATATTCCGAAGCTGAAACAAAACTCGTCTTATCCAAATTTGTTTAAAGGGATATGGTGAGTTTTGGAAGGTTCTTTCATTTGGCTTTAGTATGCAGTTTGGAAAAACATTTAAGATTACCATATTAACACACGAATTAAATAAACTAGGTATTAAACATAACTAATTCTAAAGTTATCGATGACATACTAAAATAAACTGTGAGCTTGGAACCAGAAGTAAACTTTGAATCTAGTCAACTGACTTAAAAATTTGTTTAAACTTTGTTTAAGAAATCAAGTTATAGTTCGTTTTAATTCTGATATTATCGTTAAATTCATGTTTTCTCGATATACTTAATGGTTAAAAACAAAACAAAAACCCGCATTGTAAGATTCACTTTTTTGTTTTGCCTAAACAAGCATATGCTACGAAACATGTCCATCATATCAATGCATTTTGTAGTAAGTTACCGCCCTAAGCCAGGGCTAACAAAGAAATACTTAAATACACCGCCAGCTCAGTTATTCCATCCAAGAACTGCAGTTTCGTGCTTTTTAACACTCATCAACCCGACATAGGAACTACCTAAGCTGGAAGCGGAAAACCTCATAAGGGAGTCAAGAGAGCGAAACAAACTGGTCCTTAATGTAGAATTTGCATACCAGATGAGTGACCGCAGCAATGGTGCAGTTCAACTCAAAGGTTTTCCGCATCCAGCTCAGGTAGTTCGTATTTCGGGCTGATGAGTGGTAAAAAGCACAAAGCTGCAGTCCTCGGATGGAATAACTGAGCTGGCGGTGTATTTAAGTATCATATCAATGTGTTTGAATTTTTGTTAAAGAATACATTTGGGGCTGTTCTGTTTTCATTAATAACTGTTCAGCCAAAAAAAGATGAGAATCATTGCAATTATCTCAAAAATAAGTTATAGAACACGTGTTCTAACGCTCAGAACTTTCCTTAACATGTCAGCCTTTATGACGTTTCAGACACTAAAGGATTGCTCCGTAAAAGAATGACAGAGGAAATGATTTAAGAATTATTTGACTCAAATTCTAGACGCAGGTAAAATACATCTCTTTTTTTTTTGTTTAGATATAAATTGTGGCGTTGCAGTCATTAAATGGTGACATTAAACGAAACGACAAACAGAAAAAAAAAAAGATTTTAATGCCGACCACTGTGTTTCTTAAAATTATATTTGAAAAAAAAAAAAAAAAAAAAAAAAAAAACACTTTTCAGAAAAATGAAATGTACAAAAACCGCTTGCAATCTTTATAAAAAGGACTATAATAGAACTGAAAGTGATTAAAGTGGTCTTATTTACGAAATTTTAAAGTTGAAATAGTTATGAAAATTTAGGAATAAACATAATTGTTTAATATTTAATAAAGTATGTCCTTCAGCGTTCAGCAATGTGGAAGAAATCCGAATCACTTTTAGTTTAAAATGCTGTGAAAAATGGTCTACTTTTACTTTCTGCGCTTTAGACTATTCGATAATAAGATAGTAAATAATCGAATTATTTTAACTCTGATAAGGTATCAAAAACCTAATTTTTGACACAACATTTTCCATTTTGTCACACTAATATGTGTGACAAAATGGAAAAGGTTTACTGTTATGAATGTTAAGGTACTGCGAAATATTAAGGTACTGATTTATTGTATGAAGTGATGATTTAATTGCTTCAAAACTCTTAATAGGAAAAAGTTTTATAATTAATGTGATGTGCTAAAAATGGCGAGTGATTTGTTACGGGAAAATAATCGAATATAATTCGAAAAATTTTAAAGTATCTTTATTCAAAAAAGACTGGATTAGAATTTCCGCAGAACCATTAAAAAAATTATTTTGCACCTGAAGGAAGATACTGCCTTGAAATAAAATCAAAGAACACGAAAAAGCTGCATGAAAAGATGTGTTAAAGCGGTTTTTTTTTCTTTTTCTTTTTTTTTTTTTTGATCTAAATTATCGTTTCTAAAGTTGCTATTCTGATCATTTACTTGCATGTGTTTAAGCACTAAGGATCTACAAATATTTTGTTTTAAGCAGTCGAAAAAATAACTGAATACTTAATCTTCTCCAAATGCAACAAAACTTCTAATTCAGTTGTGATGCAGAAAGTTTGATACAAATCATTTGTTGGAAAATCAACTCAAAGCAACAGAAAGGAGTTTAGCATTATCTTCTATTTGATAGAATTTTAATTTTCATTGTTCGAAATCAAGAATCTTTTCGCAAACTTCGAGACTAGAAATTGGGTCATTTGAACAAAAGAGTTCATTTGGTGCTTGCATTAAAAGATTCTTGCTAAGAAGTTTTGAACGAGTCTCTTGCAATTGATCGTCAATGGAATGTTCCTAATACAGAGAAAGCTGAAAGATAAACTTCGTCTCAGACGCAATTAGCCATGGAAGAATGCAGCTCTCGCAGACGCTTGCTGCTATTATTGGCAGAAAATCTCAAACCCGTCTTCACGGCCGCCATGTTTGCCTACTTTCGAAAAATAATCATGAAACACTTACCGAATGCAAAAATGAAAGCGAATAAGTTATATACAGGGTGCACGAACAGTCCTTGACACGTTTTAAAAATTCATAGAAAAGCAACAGATCGTCGTATGAAGATGCGGATTGAACCGTAGTGCTTCATAGGCTCATGATTATTTTTATGACACATCGTAATAAATAAATAAATAAATAAATAAATAAATGAAGGAAAAAAGAAAAAGAAAAATTTGGAATTATAAGTAGTAGCTGTATGTTCACAGTAAGAAAAACAAACGTCATGTGAAGTGTTTAATGATTTTATTAAACAAGTCTTACAGAGTTAGAGTTATAAGAACTAATTTTGGTATTTCGGTAAATATTTTAGTACTAGAAAATCGCCTGTCAAAGTATGACAGGTGAAAATAGTTTCTACATTTGAATGAAGCAATTGCCTGTTTGCTGATATTTTGGTAGTTGGAATTTTAACCGGAATTCCAGTGAATTAACCCTATATTCCAGTAAAAACGCTTTCATCTTTAACCAATTTTTCGTTTTTTCACTCTCCTAAAATGAGGCTTACCAGTGAAACTGTTAAGGTACCGGATCCAGTTCAGCCTCATTAAAAATAAAGCATTTCCCTGCATGTCAAACATTACTTAAAAATAGTATCAAATTATCATGCCGTGCCGCGACTTTCACTGTTGATGACGTCAGGAGCGTTACTCCATCAATCGCTATTATATATATATATGATGATTTATTGAGGCATCTGCGGTTTTTAAGGCTCTCAGGCAATTCTGAAAAAAAAAAAAAAAAACTTTCAAACTGTTAGCTACACCTTTTTTTGATAGTAAAAAAATCATGTCTCATCTGGTTTCAAAATTCTTCAGGTTAATTTTCCCCAGACATTTAACGTCATGTATGTGCAGGCAAAATACTTAAATGAACAGCTTATGCTTAAATGAAATTGCGGGAAAGGGAAAAAATAATTTTTTACAGAAAAAGTGTAGTTGAAAACACAAATTTGGAGCTTTTCGAAAGTTTTTACCTGCTTCGGCAAATGATTTTATGAAATCTTTTACACGAGCAGCCTTTCACTTCCTGTTCTCTAATCGAAAAACCAGTCGTTGTCTGTTCTTGCTTTTTTGTTTTAATCTTCTTTACAATGTCTGAAAAGTATATCGCTTTTTACTATGTAGAAACGCAAAGCAAATCTTCGAAAATTTAATTTAGATTCCCACACAAAATTTAATTTGGAATTCAAAATAATGTGCTCAATAATAAATAAATAAATAAAATTAAAATGACTATGTTTTGCGTGCGTGGGTGCATTAAAAGTTGCACTTCTTATACTCGTATTTATATTTCAATCTTTAATTTTAATATATTTTTAGATGAGATCAGAAACGATACATAATAAGAGATTATTTTAACATGGGGAAAGGCAGTTATGTACGCAATGTTAGTTTTAAACAGAGTTTTAGTGTAGAGAAAAGTTAAGTAATAACATTTAAATGACTGTTTTTCTGTAAGCATTGCTTATTATTTAGCTGTAAGTTACCACACCCAAAGCTAGGGCTAAGGCAGAACTGCATGCATTATGCCAGGCAGCCCGGTTATCACAACCTGAGGGTGAAAACTGGTCTGTCTGACATAATGCATGTAGTTCTGCCTTAGCCGTGGCTTGAGGGAGGTAACTTACAGTTAAATACCCAAGCTTTGCCTTCAATTCACGAGTCGAGCCGCACCATGCTACGAACACTCGCTGGTGAGGTAAATTCACTTTATCTACCAGTTTGTTGGCACTCTCAGATTCAATGAGATGACATCAGCCTTCAGCTTACAGTGCTGGCCAAATTATTAGACTAAGACTGTTTTAAAAGCAAATTCTTTATTGATTACATAACTAAAGACACATTATCGAACAGTGAAATACTTATCTAATATTTAGTATGCATTCCTTTGTTCTTGATGAGCATTTTAAGTTTTTTTGGCATACTTTTCACAAGGTTTACACCATTTCTTAACTTTTAAAAATGGAGGTAAAAAATTCTTTATACTCACTACTATATATACTCACATACACATACTCAATAATAACCTAAAACTAACTTTAAATATAACAGAAGACACTAATAAAAAGAACTATTGAACTGTTTAAGTTGATTGAAGTTTTGTTCCTGGTAGGTAGATAAACAAAGAACATAAACAAAGCATACAGTGCTGCCACCTGCAAACATTAAATTATGCTAAAATAACGCAATAATCAGTGTACAGTATGTACTGTACTTTAACAGTAAAATAAATAGTATTTTAGTACAAATAGTGTGTAAAAAAGAAAAAAAAAATCTTTAGTCTAATAATTTGGCCAACACTGTATACTAAGAGTTTTAATCTTCTAAACCAAGCACAAACCTTGCTTTATTCACACAAATATTGGCCACACAATTGTGTGTAAAGAATTTTTTACATTAGTGTTGAAGTTAAACCTTTAAAGTAGAGCACAGAGGAATTATTGTTTTAAGACCTGTCAACAGTCACAAATTTTCAAAATCGTCCAAAACACTGAAATCCAGACATCAGGTGCTTTTTCATGATAAGACACCTAGTCACATTTACTCATGATACGTGTTGAGACTACAGCAACAAATTATGACTGCTTGCTAAATAAATTTTTGCATTTATTAGGTTTAGCTCCTTCTTTTTATTTTAAAAATAAAAACTAAGTTCGAAAAATTGCAATTTTGATTACATTGTAAATATATACAATTTCAACGAGCGTTTTGTTTTAGATACTTTATTATGAATTTGAAAAGCCGTTGAATTTGTTAGATGCGCTCTAACTTCTCATTTTTTAAAAATAGGGTCGCTTCAAAATATACATATCAAAAATCAATATGCAAATCTATGTACTAAATTTACACAAGATGCGTTAAAAATTAAGCTCAGCATGATAAATATTCTTTTTTCTATTTTTTTTAAGCAAAAAACATTACTTTCGGTGAAACTATTTCTAGATTGGATAAGGAGGCGTATGGCTTACAAAATGGACAAGCAGTCAATATACATGCTGTAGAAGTTGCATTACTGACATACAAACGATAAAATAGCTGAATAAGGTTTTAAAAAATACGTGGACAATTAAGGCAGTGAGAAGCAAAGGAGTGTAAGTGACAAAATTAAAAATTTGGAGATAACCAGTGCAAATGGAAGGTGAACTTCTCCTCTGTCTTGGGACAAAAGATGGTACTAGTAGCCCTGGTAGGTGCTGCTGTAGAACATGATTTGGAAAAACTCTTCAATGAAAGCCCACTTAGGACCTTATCGTTAATCGCGTTTTGCTTGAAATATTTCGTAGCACTTCATATATTGATATTTGTCTAAAAACGTTGAAATGTTTGTACTGTTTTCGTTTTTGCTGCTTGGCGCTAACAAATTAGTTCATTTTCCGCTCATTGGGGTCATTTCCGAAACTTTAAAAGAATAACTTTCTAAAAGAGCATGCTTAAAACATAGAATTTGACCACTTTTCAAATGATTTGACAAAATTTAACATTTTTAAAAAATTAATATAATTGGTACGCAGATTCAATTTTATTTTTTACGCTTCTGCACATGACATCAAAATTATATTCAATTATTCGTTGCGAGTTATACCTAAATAACTTGATAGAAACACTCCTCCCTTAACACAAAACATTATCCTCAAATTAAGTTTTGCAAGTTTTCTTTCTTAATTATTAATGTTTTTCCACGTTGACCAAACATGTCCGCTTCCAGCGCACTTATCTTCCCTCAGTACGTGATTAAAAGCGATACTCCGATAACCAATGAAATACCACTGTCCTCCTTTGTGTCTATGAAATTTCGCAAAGGGAACTATTGCCGAGAGGGGAAGGCGATAGTCGAGAGGAGAATCGTCTGCATTCAAAGGAAGGGACCAAAGGGTGGGTAGAACTTAACGGGGTGTTTACCCTGATTAAAACGAATGAAGATTAATGAGTCAAATGCACCCGAGTGGGCTGGGCCGAGTTAGATTGCAGCTTGCACCAGTGCCAAGGTGTTAAAAGAGAAGATTTCAACTTTGCCCGTGCATGCGGTTTTATAGAATGACGATGTTGATATGTTCTTATCGCTTTGGTGAATTAATATTTTTAACTTGTATTAGGCGTTAACTCGCAGATAACAAGCGAGAGGGAGAGGATGTCTTCTGTTGTGTTGCAGGTTTGGAGAACAATGTAGATAATATGTAAAATACATCGGCTTTTTAATACATTTTAGATGATAAGAGCTTTTGGTACTTCTAGGTGTCATTAAATGAATGAGTTTGTAAAAGGAAAACTTTTTAGTATTATTTTT
This sequence comes from Uloborus diversus, assembly GCF_026930045.1. Classification (NCBI taxonomy): domain Eukaryota; kingdom Metazoa; phylum Arthropoda; class Arachnida; order Araneae; family Uloboridae; genus Uloborus; species Uloborus diversus. Next base: position 143,264,705 of record NC_072732.1, read on the forward strand.
CACTTATAAACCAATGTGTACTAAAAGTGATGATAAATACTTATTGACGTATACATTTAAGAAATATAAGAAAGAAATGTTGTGAACAATTTTTTTTTCCAATGGAGTAAAACTGCATTAGAAACCTTAGCTTTTTTCAGACCTTGTGCGTTCCCCCCCTATAGGGCATTTAGTCTTTCATATTCTGCTATTAAGGCAAGGATGTCAAGGGACCACAGAATTTTGACGTCTAGTTTTTCATCAGATGGTGAGCACCCAGAAATTTAGTTTATCCGAGAATACAAAACCAAACGAATATTAAAGGGATGTTTTGCATGCCGCATAATCATGTGACTTGGGAGCTGACAATTTTCTGCATCTCGAAAATCCACCAACTGGTCCCTTGAGATCTGGGCTCAGAACCCGGGGACACGATGCCATTGCCTTAACATTACGCCACCACTCCGATTGGCAAATGTCTCTTTCAGGAAATATTTCCGGTTGCAAAACTGTGATGACCGTAGTACTTTACCGTTTGTTTGGCGAAAGTAACACGTTTCCAATAATTATTATTCACAGACAAAGATTTTAACACTCAATTTTCGAGATGAGTTTTTTTTTTTTTTTTAAATTTATCCAAAAGTTGTCATTGTACAATTTAAATAAACGATTAATATAGCATTTTGTTTTCACGTTATACTTTCTATTGCCTTAGAAGATCTGCTCCTATTGTTGCTAATCATGCCACTTGTGTGACGTAAGCTCGTTCTGTTCAGGAGTAGAGTTAAGAGAAAATGGGAGTAGATTTGGGGACTCTGGAGAAACTGAGTAAACAGTCGGAAAGAGTTCAACTTGATCACGAGAAAGAACAGTAATACCTACACAATTTATTTATAGTTCTAAGGATGATGCACGTATCTCTGAACTCTCACTCATTACAACTGCTAACGACAGACCACGGGACTTTCCTGTCCAATTGTGTAACAAGCACGCACTTTGCATGTACTCATTGGATAATGACGTGCTCCAAATTCGGAATATTTCGTTTCCGAGTCCGATTACTTGTCTACTATGCTACTCCTGCAACTCGAAAGACCTACCCTTGTGCAACACGCATTTCACATTAACGCTTGCATTTCAACTGTTGTATTTTATACATTATACATTTGAAAATTTCTGTACAATTTATGTAGGGTACAAATTTACATGAACGCAGCACCAATGGCAACTGCCAGCAACCAACCACGGGACTTTTGGAACCAAGTGTTTAACAAGCACATACTCAAAATGTGTCTAGTGGATAGCAACGTGCTCTCAACTCGAAAATCGTCGATTCCAAGTATGGGCAACAATTCTCTGCTAGGCCCACACCCCACTCCACCCTTGAGACCTATTCTCATCCAGTGTTCAACAGGCATTTCCCATAAATACCTGCATTTTAACTATTGTATTTTACATATTATACATTTGTAAATATCCGTATCACTTATGCAAGAGCAAAATGTTAAGTAGTAGAACATCAGTACAGTTGCTACAAAAGCGTCAAAAACAGACAAAGCACTAATTAGTAACTCTGATGCAAGGTGAGACAAATCTCCTTTTTCCAAGAAATGTCTTTAAAGTTTAACCTTTGATAAAAGCAATCTCAACACGAGGAATAAATAATATATAGATTTTTCTTTCGAAAACAATTTACACTTGTTAAATTGTTTTTTCGTCTCACTCCATGTTTATTAAGTAACAAGAAAATAAAATAATGAAACTGTTATTAAACCAACAACAATGTGTTTCGCATCTTTTAACACTTTCTTAGAATTTTCCATTAAAGCCAAGCATTAGGAAAAGTAATTAAAATTTCTTGAAGCGAAAATGTTAAGTCAGAGGAATAAAAAGTTCGCGGTCTTTGTACAATGCTTAATTACTTTCTATTAACATCGTTTAAATTTTCTCTTCCTAAAATTAATTTACTTTTATTTTCGACTTTTTACACTTTTCTGTTGTTTTATTTCCGGTATGCGAAAACTGCAGTGAATATTAAGTGCCAAAAATTGTTGTAGGATATTGCTACAATGAACTTAATAATTTGGAAATTATTTGATAAAATGTGGGAAGGTAAAAAAAAGGGAAGAAACTTTTAGGGCAGAAGTTTTTGAGCCTCATTAAACTGCTAGAAATTGTCACTTCAAGAACGTAATCGAGTAGAAAATACAGAAAGGAAGTAAAAGAGTTTTACATAACCGGATGTTTAAGAATCCGAAAACCGGAAATTATGTCTTTGAATACTTTCTGAAATGGAAAAAGTTTCTAGTTTGAGCGACAAAAACTATACATATGCTATTAATGTACTTAGAAGTAAAAACTTCGGGAAAACTTTGCATTTTCTTGGGAGCATGAATTTTTCTTACTTTCTAAAGCATGATACTAAGGCTATAAGAATTCTTTTTACCCTTTTCAAATATTTTATGTTCTGTGGGACAGGCAGCACTGACATAGAATTTTCCCAAGTCACGCATTATTAGACACAATTAACCTTGCGTAAAAAAAAAGTCAAAATGCTAATCGGTATTTTTAAAAACATTTCTGAAAATATTTATAAAATACAACGTAATAAAAATTGATGAAACTAAGAAAGCTTCATATTTTCTTAAAATGCGCAATGCAATTAATGTGTGGTTTGACGAAAAACTAAGCATTACTACAGTTGCAGTATGCCCATGGATAGTGTGGAATTAGCGAACATCCAGTTAAGACGAGTTTATCCAAATCAGGGGGAAAAGGGTGGATGCACGTGCTCCGTGAATTCCAACGTGGGTCTGCTTAATTAAGATGCTAATACACATCTGCAAAAACTGGAACCCCTTGAAAATTAATAGATGAGTCCATTTCCGATTATAAACCGAATGTTTGCCTTTCCATCTCATCGGTGGTCGGACTCTAAGTTCTGTTATACATAAAAAGTAGTCGAAAACTTTGTACTGCATAGTGAATAAAATATGACAACGTATATAAAGTACAAATTCAAAATGAAAAAAGGTTAAAAAACCAGCAAACAGCTGTTTCGGCACTCTAAAATACAAGTGTCATCATCAGTGCAATTAAAAACGAAGACAGGTTCAACCCGACTAAAACACAGTCGAACGAATTTGTACTTTATATACGTTGTCATATTTTATTCTCTAAGTTCTGTTTTCTATGAATAATATCAGTAGAGTAAGAAATAACAACGTCAAAAAGCACAAGTTGCAGATTACTGCAGAGACGTGTTTCGGCGTTACAAGGAACGCCTTTATCAATGCAAAAAGTAATGAGCTTATAACGCAGAAGCATGTGTCTGCAGTAATCTGCAATTTGTGCTTTTTGACGTTGTTATTTCTTACTTTACTTTTCAGCACAAAGGTAATTTATTTTTTATTTATCTTAATATCAGTAGAGTTTTCTCTATGGAAGCTTTGACTTACAAGTAACGCTACCCAAGTTTGAATCCCCGATTGGTATAAAGCTTTGCACATCGATAGAATAATTAAAAATATTGAACTCGTATCTTTTTTTTATCGACAGCAAACACCTAGAACAGGGTGAAATTTACCCCTAAATATTGAACTATTGGGATAATAGAATGTGCAATATAATCTTTTATTATAAACTATAATTAAAAAAAAGATAATGATTTAAAAATTGAAAAAAAAAGCTGAACAAACAAAAGTCGACGCGTTTTAGGATTTTTCTGAAAATATTTTTTAAAAGGGTAAACCATCCCCCACACTTTCCCCATCGCGCGGCTAGTTGCCTATGAGCAATTCCATGTCAGATGAATCACCTTCTTGACCTCACCATTTCCGATTTCAATAAATTTGGCATGAAAGACACATAGGAAGAGATAAATAATTCTGTCACGTTTTAGAATTATATTTTGAAAATTGTTTGAAATATAGGACTGCATCAAAACTCAAAATGCATGAACAAAATGCAAAAGAGTGTTCGTACTAATAACTGTAAAATTTTCTCCTAATTGTAGTAGAATAAAAATTGAAAACGTATTGTAAAGATAAAAAATAGAGCTTTCTATTGATGTACAACATGACTTTCTTACGATAGATTTAATTTTCAGGGTCATTCAACGCGACGGGATAATATTGCGAAGGATGGTTTACCCTTATAAATAGTTTTTTCAGAAAAATTCTGAAACACGTCAACTTTAGTTTTTTTTTAATATTTCAAATTTTTAATCATTATTTGAAGTATTGTTATTAAAATTTAAAATAATTGATTATGTTGCACCCTCTAATATTCCAACTGTCCAATATTTAGGGATGAATTTTACCCCGTTCTAGGTGTTTGTTTCGGATAAAAAATACAGGTTCAATATTTTTAAGTGTTCTAACGGTATGCAAAGTTTTATACCAATCGGTAATTCTCACTTGGGTAGGATTACTTTTTAGTCAAAACTCAGATACTAAGAATGTATTAAACAACAAATCTTATCCAAATCGAAAATAAACAAAACACCAAGAACCAATTCTAGCGTCAAAAAAAGTCAGAACCAATTCTAAAGTTTCCCCATTGTTTTGAGAATAATATAGCTTTGAAAGATATTTATGAGACATCTTTATATATTAAAAAAACTACAAAAGGTTAACTTTTAGAAAAAATATATTTATCTGTGCATTAGAATTCATATTTATTAGCACATAAATATAAAATGTGGAGACTCAGACTCTTGGGACGGGAATCTAGAAAGAATATGTTTTATAGATGCCGTTCGAAAGTGAAGTAGAATCAAATAACACTTTTCTCCTTTGTTAGTGGTCGGTATTTCTCGCATATCTTGTTGCACAGTTCTTTATGGATTTTTTTCGGTGTAATTTATTTTAATATTTCTGTCATAACAGAGCACTTTGTAGCTTAAACATGATAAAGATTAACAATATATCTCCAAAGATTTTTTTTTTTTTTCAAAAATGAGGCATTGGATATGAATATTCATTTTATTTTTAAAATATAGGTAGTTTTTTTTTACTTTCTTCTGTATTTAATATAGAGAAAAAGTATTCGATTCGTAAAAAATTTCGAAATTCGAATTTTGACGGATTTGAACGTTTTGAGGTGTGTTGGGTCCATTTCGACCAATTTTGGGAAATGTATGTGTGTGTGTGTGTGTGTGTTCATGTGTGTGTCACGTATGTGTGTGACCAGTTTTTTCTGGCCGCTCTAAAGCAAAAACAACCGCATGAAATCGAACGAAATTTGGTACACATATGTGCCCCTATGTGAACTGTGCGCATTGGTTTTTGGCACGAATTCCTCCGAGGGGGTGGAGCAATGGAACGTTTCCTCAGTTATGTGTGCCTGCTCTTTCCCAGGAGTAACTGGCGAAATCAAACAAAATTTGGTCCATTTGTTGCCTCTAACAGGTATAGATGCTGATTCAATTTTGGTGTGAATAGCTCAAACGGGGGTTGAGCTATAGAACGTTTTTTGTCGCCAATTGTGACTGCTGTATTTCAAAAAATAATGAAAGGAATCAAACAAAAGTTCATTGACAAGTAACCTTTAGAGAGTGTAAGAGTTGATTCTATTTTGTTGTCAACAGCTGAAAAGGGGGTGGCACAATCGAACGTTCCTTTTTTTTTTTTTTTTTCATTTTAAGTGCCATATATCAAGAAGTAATTCTACGTTCTGGATGAAATTTGGAATAAATCTGAATCCATATGTAAATAGGCGTTGATTCAATCTCGACGCCAATCGCTCCATGAGGAGCTGGATTTTTTTTTTTTTTTTTTGAATAAAAATAACTTTATAGTTGCAATAATAATAAAGAAATCTTAATAGATTGTCTTCTGCTTATTTCACGTGATTTTAATTGCTGGAAAATGATCAGAAAATCGCGATGATTTAAACTTTTTAACTGTTGCCATCATGTGTTTGTTAACAAATAAATGTTTGTAATTATATTACGTAAGGCTTTTAAAATAATTTTCAGTTTTCATTCTTTGCTTTGATTTTGAGATAAATCGGGAAGTGGGATGGTCGTCAAGTTTTGGAGTGTGTAATTTTGTTTTTGTTGTGTAATATTGCGTCCTCGTCAAACATGGGAGGGATCAGAATTAAGAGAAAGATATAGAAGAACGTTTCGTGATGGCCATAACATACTAGTTTTTGTATTGAAATTAGATGCATAGTTCATGTGGAAGTTTTTCAACACTGGAAACACGTACATATCTGCAGCTTTTATAGGAGCTTTTTTTGTGTACCTATGTACTGTACATGCGCTGATTCTGTATTGTACAAATACAGAATCAGCGCAACTATAAATATTTCTTAGTATATGTCTTGATTTCAAGGCATTCAATGCACTATTCTATTTTACTCTTTCGATTCGAAATAATCCAGAAAAGTCGAAAATGTGGAAAATTTCATCTTTTTGTTTGATTTTCTTAAAAAATTGCGCTGATGGTTCTTTTAATACAGAAGGATAAAAAAGAAGAGAAATAGGTACTGTCCTTACATATATATATATATATATATATATATATATATATATATATATATATATATATATATATATATATATATATATATATATATATATATATATATATTAGGGTGGTCCTTATTTATATGGGAAATTTTTTTTCGGTATTTAGCAAGTGTTTAGTTTTGTACCCCTAGTTTTGATACACTGTAATAAAAAGTAATGTGTGCAAAATTTGAACTCGATCAGTCAATAATAACACGTGCCCCTAGGGCGTTGAACATCAACACTTTTGATAATTTTCCCACAAATCTTCGAGTTTTTACTTCAGACCCCGTACATCGTTTCTCCTTAGTTTGCGAAATATTTTTACAGTGAGGTAGCACTAAAATTAATCTTTTTAATTACTCAATATCATCTAAAGAATTTACATTAAATAAGAATGAAATAGTGCTTTAGAAACTTTACCTAAATAGTACTCTTTTCTCAATGTATCAAATGTAGAATTTCTGGTTAATTTAATAAACGTAATAAATTTATCAGCTTACACATTATCATTAGATTTCTCGAATCCGTTAGAAAAGAGAAAAAAAAAGTATATTTTTTGTAAACTTTAAAACTCATTTGTGTTAACTTTTAGCTCTAATTGGTAATTTCCAAATTAGCAAAATGAAAATGACAATAACAAATTGGGCAATACTTTCGTACTGTTGAAGAAAAAGTCAATATTTTTTTAAAAAAAGTTAACTATTTCACCTTTTTTATGGCTTTTTTTTTTGCTGAGTTTTTTTTTTTTTTTTTTTGCTTTGAATTTTGTTACTACACTGCAAATAATCAAACACTTTTTGAACACTATTTGCACACGTACACTTCTCCCCTTTTTAAGAACACTATTTTTGTAATAGTAATTAGAACCGTTTTGTGAATACATGTCATAATACTTTTTGAACACGTACACTTGTCCCCTTTTTTAGAACACTTTTTCCGGTCAGTTTTCAAAACACTTCTAGAAACACTGTTCGGAACATGTATATCCTTTTTAGCACACTTTTTAGACATTTCATGGATAGTGTAAGAGAATGGTTTTTGAACACTTGCGCTAAACATTTTGTGGTACACGTTTTAGTACAGTTTTTAGGTTATGTTTCGGAACAATTACCGATCACTAATATCCTCTCAGAATGTGTGCTACCCAAGTATAAAAGAAGCTTATAAAAATAAAAAATACTCACTAAATTAATTTTTGTTGAGACTGCAGGCTTGATGATGGGTTTAGGCTTTGAGTGAATATGATTATTAATCTGCATTATTAGTATGAAAATTTAAAATCTAATGGCATCTCAAAACCAATGGAATAGTTTACAGCAAAATAACAAACGAGCAAAAAAAGTAGCAGGAAATTGTAGTACAAAATCATATTTACTACAGAAATGACAACTAAATTTGAAATATAAATTTCCATAAGTAAGTTTTCAAAGCCAATCAATAATGTAAAAAATAAACAAAAATGTGTCCAAAAACAAATGGTTACGTAAATTAATTTAAAAAAAAAATTCCTCAAGAACAAAAACTTTTTTATTACTGTCTATAAATCTAATTTGTTTATGTTCCTACTATTTAGCTACTCAGTAGTCTACGCTCGGTTTATGATCAATGACCATTAAAAATTAGTACTCTTTTATATCACTAAAATGCAAGGAAAATCTTTAATAACTAATCATTTCTGTGAAAGTTCACTGCAAAAATGGAATTGCCAATTAGTAGAATTTAGCTTTTCTTCCTTGTGCAAAGGACAGGAGTAAATGCATTAATTAAAAAAAAAAAAAACAATTTCATATGAATTAGGCCAAAAAATTCCATTTAACTCATTCCCAGATGAATGTTTAGTGTTTTCGACCCGTCTGCAAGTGCATATGAATGTACGGGCAATCAAAATACCCATTTTTGATAACTACTGAATTCATTATCACGAGTTTTCTCGCGACGTCAGTAAGTACGTATGTATCAGAAGTGAATTCGTAAATGTTCCAGTACCAGAAACGCTAATGATAAATGATTGAATAATGGTTTTTGGCCAGTTTTGTGTGGAAGCGGAATTATTTTTCTTGAAAAGTAACGGCGTTCCAGTAAGATCAAGCACGAATTCACCCCTGGTTTTAATGTATCAGGCATAATTGAAAAACTGCATGCCGTACTAAGTTAAAATTTTGTAGGTAGACTGAGGGGAGTTTGGTTGTGCATCTCCGTTTTTGGTGTGCACAGAGGTTCCAAAAAAAACATTTACACTTTTTCTTTTTCTTTTCTTTTTTTTTTTTTTTTTTTGAGCCAAATCGGTGCAGTTTTCAATGACGACTAAGAGGCATGTTTTTCTCGATTATGTTCGATTCGATCGAATTCTATCTACCAGTCACGTAGTGAGACATTTTCTTCTGAGTAGAGCAAAGGAAATTTCTGGCTTCACTTTTGGTTTATATTTTGGTTCGATATTTTGGTTGTTCGAATCGAATCATCAATTATGTTAGGTCGAATGTGCCCCTGAAATGATGTTATGAATGGACGCCCACATGGTGAAAAAATTGAGCGACAAATATTTCACTAGGTACTGTTTCTGAATTGTTATTTCAGAATGATTTTTTGGAAAAATTACTTCTGGAATAAAATTTTTTGAAAATCTGATTATTAGGTTGATCAAAAGTTATTAAACGTAACTTGTTTTTTTTTAAATGGCACATTCAACTCGATTGTGTTCAATTCGATGGAATACTATTTACCAGCAGCGTAGTGAGAAATTTCAACTGGATGAGGCAATGCAAACTTTTGGCTGTGCTATTGGTAGATACAATCTTATTCGATTGGATCGAATTATGTTTGAGTTGAATGGGCCACTTCAACTTAAAAAGTTTCAGTTGTACTTGATTTTTTTCAATAGTGCAATTTTCTTTAAATAAAAACACGAGTTTTCAGAAATTTCTGGTCGAACTCGCTTAATTATACTTTGAAATACAAAGTGCTGTTTAAAAAGTTAAATTGTCTCAAGGAACAAATAAATTCCCTATTGCAGCTAAAAATTAAAACATGTATTTAATTTACATTTTAAACTGATGGACTTAGAACCTCTGAACTAATATTTTGCAGTTTACTAAACACATCTTGTCGTAAAGCAAATTATCTTCTTAAAATTAACCTAATTGACATAAATACACATTTTAAATTTTACATCACACTGCAGAAAGTAGTATTGCGGAATCCTCATCGTCTTTGGGCAAAAATTTAATTAATTGAGTGTTGGTCAACTCTGGCTTATTTTGTTTCAGTCGAATGTTTATTTAATTTTAGTGTGATAGGTTCATTGTTTCAAAGCTTTTCAAAATACGAAAAAAATGAATTTCAGTTTCAAATGTCTGGAAATTTAAGTGCAAACGACGTCAGGAAAAAGTCTTATATAACTCGAGCTTGAACAGAAGTACGTTCATTTATTTTCAATAAAAGGAAATCTTGAAACGCATCTACAGAAATCGCTTACAGTTTTACTACTTAACATTCATTTAACTCAATATTTATTTAATTATTTTTTTTGACACTTGTACAGATTTTAAATTTTACATCACATTGCTGGACAGTTGTATTGCAGAATCTTCGTTTTTACATGCAAGTCAATTCCATTGTAAAATTCGATAAAAATTTAATTTATAAAAGCTATTTTTTACATTTATAAACTTCATCAGTTGAACACAAATAATATATGTCCCTTTAACACTAAATCCTGTTGGATAATATTTTTCTAGAAATAGACCCCCCCCCCCCTCTCCTCCCTTCCCTTTTATCATCAAATATAGCTGAAATGTTTTTACAATATCAGTTTTTTTTTTTTTAATTTAAGGCGAGATTATTTGAGTCTCCTTCCTCTAACGTCTTCAAGTTCAGCTTAAAACTATACTTTTAAAATTAAATTTTGAAACATTGAGGTTGGATATCCCCTTAAGTCCCCTAAAAATGTTCTTAATTCTTAACCTCTGAATCGTTTTCGAATCATTCATGGAAACTCTTACCCTTATTGTTTACTAAAGACCAATCTAAAATTGCAATTTTAAAACTCCAGTTTAATTCATTTTTCTAGAACCCCCGCCCCGCCCCTCCCCCTCTTTTTCTCACCTTTACATCACCCAAAGACAGCATAATCATTATTTTCAAAACATCAGCTTCAACAAATATCTCGAGAAGGTATCCCTACACCTTTACCCGAACATTAAAAATATGGCCTAGAATTGCGTTATTAAAGCTGAAATTAGAATTTTTTTATTAAAAACCCTGAAAATTCCGAGCATTCCAGTCTGTGACTCCCTGAGCCTCTCTTTTATGGTGTTAAATAGTTTGCATGAAATATATGTATAATATTGAAATATTTCTTTAATATCTGCAACAGAATGAACTTCCTACTTATACAATAATTACACGTTTTTCATCAAAATTTTCATCATGTGTTATTTAATTTTAGTTTATCAAGTTGTTAATTTTTCTTAAATAGGACATGGTATTTTTCAAAATATAAATTTTTTTATTAACGTGTCGAACAGCAAATTGAAAAGTTTATTTAAATAAGGCAAAAAAAATGGTAAATTTCTCAGAATTATCCTCTAAACCGGTGATTTTAAACATTTTGTTTCCCAGTCCTTTTTTTGAACAATTCCAGGCATGATATATATACTGAGACATACATTTATACAAGCCTATGTAAGCTTTAGTGGTTTCAGAAATCAGATCAACATATCTGATATAACTTTTTGCATATATTTCGATCTTAGAGTAGAAATTGAAACATCTTTTTTTTTTTTTTTTTTTGCTTTACTATGTATTTGTGTTAAATTTAAATTGTGAGACTCGAATTTCAGAAATTTATAAAGTGTAACAAATAACAATAAAGGTTAGGGATCCTTGTTCCAAGCATAATCAATGATCAAACATCTGGATTACAATTGCATAATTTTTAAATTTAGTTATTTAGATTCTTCTACAACTTAAACAGTATGATGAATAAATGTTTATTTAAAACAAAATGTGAATACTCAGAGATGTACAAGTGCTTAATGTACAAATGCTAACGCATAATGTATACAAAATATGGAGTTCAACGATCTGCGAGTGCTAAATTAATTTTCAAATGTTTAAGCATAATGTAATGAATGGTAATGGAAATAAGTAACTTGCGTTACATTATTACAAACCAGACCAAAACAGTTACAGATTAAAATTCTGAAATCGACATCAATGTCTACTAATACTTTCTGCGTAGCTTCGCAGAATTTGACACACGTGATGAAATACGTCACAATTTCGTAGCACAAAGTTCTTTCAATTAAGTTTATGAGTGAGAGTATTGGAAAAATGTAACAAAATGTACAGTAAAAATAACGTCATTTAATTTAATAGTGTATACATACAGTATATAGTACAACTAACCAATCTTTATCTAGCCATCCTCATTGCAGCAAAGAAAGCAATGATTTTACAAGTGTGCCCAAATGTAACAAAACATGTTTTCAAATGTGTTGACGAACCATCTGCTGCCTGGACTCGTGTGTTGGCAGTAGAGGTTCAGTATCCAGAACACATTCGGAACACTTTCCTTCTGGCGGAGCTTATTCAGAATACTTCATAGCGCACAGTCACATATTAGGATCACTTTTTCGGAAACAAAGTGTTCCAAATTGTGCAGGTTTATTTGCAGTGTAGTGGTAAAATCTCTGCAAAAGACTACCGCATAAGAATGATAATTATGTAAAGATGTCTGATCAGTGAGTAATTTGGGACGTTAGGATATCTTCCAATCAAGTAAAACTTTCGCGCTTTTCAAACAAGAAACTTTTGTTTTACTTTTTATGAATTTTGAAAGTATTAACGTATTGTTATTATTATTTTTATGTAGCATGTTTTTTTTTTTTTTTGTTAAATTGCTAGTCAAACAAGTTGTGAAACATAAGTTGTTTCTTCTGTCTCTATTTTCCATAATTATAGTTCACGTCGCTGAAGAGCCTTAATAATTACTAAAAATTTGTTTTAAATTTAGAAAAATGAAAAGAAAAGCCCTTTTTACAAATTTTTATGGTTTAGGGGGGGTATCTTTTTATAAGTGGAAATATCCGTTGCAATGTTTTTGTACTACAGATTTGAAAAAAAAAAAGCCTTTAAAAAATAAAAAAAACTGAAGAAACGGTGAAATTCCTATTTTTTTCGAGTTTTTAGGGTCAGTTACTGCAAATGATTCAGGATAAAATTGTAAAATGTACTTTGATTATTTTACAAATTTTGATATACTTTTTTGCATTCTTTGGGTTATGTTTATGTGTTCTTTGGATGGTTTATTTCTTATTATAAACTAGCCCTAAATATTGTTCCTTTATGAGTGGTAGGAGCTAGTGAGTATTTTGCTACAATATTTACTACATTTTCTGATTATGTTTGGGATAGCTGGGCGAAATTTGCTGATGTTTGTAGTTTCTTTTTTCTTGTTTTAATTCTGAAAGGAGTTTTTGTAAAACGTATTCCCTTGATTGAAATAAGTTTAAAAGAGTTGAATTGTATTGAATTGCGCTTCCGGAAGATGTAATCCGAATTCAATATTGTACCTCAAACCCAGACTAACATTAGTCGCATTATCACTACTTTGTCAGAGAGCATAAAAACGTGATTACAAAGGTTGGGACTTGCGCTCTTATGACTCTTGTAAGTAATTCTAATGGAATTCATTTCATAAATCGGGTTTTTTTCTTTCCGTTTTTTTTCCTTTAAAAATAATGCACACCACAGAAAAAATCCAAGTACAGTAGCAAGCATAAACAAGACGATCAGTTAAAAAAATCAACCCTTTAAAAAGTTAAAGCATCTACGTAGATTTAAAATCATGCAATGACATATTAAACATGTCAAAATCATGACAATACATGTTAATAAGTTTGTAAAATTAAAAAAAAAAAAACACCATTATCAACAAAATATTTTTATAACGTAAATGACTTCGATGAGTCTTATTTGGAACAACAAGTTAAATGCAACTGACAATGCATTTAACTTGCGGCAATCAGTTAAGTTGTTAAATATTTTATGGGGAAAAGGTGACACAAAAGTTCACGACGGTACTTTAATCTGCGAACATTTTAATATTACACAGATGAGAATAAATCACAAAATCGAAATTATTCGTTTTGAAACACAGGTAAGAAATACATTTGAATTGAATTTTTCTTGATAGCTTTGCTTTATTATTGCCGCAAAGATCCCAAAATACATTACATCATTCCAGATTTCAGCGTACTAGTACAAAATATAGTGTTTTAATTGCTTGGTCGTTTGAAAAATCTTAAGTCCTTGCGCTTAAGAAAACGAAAAACTTGATGCGCTTTTAAAACGATATTGTTAATATATTGCGTAAAATCAAGTTTAGAATTAAAAATGAGACTCAAAACTATACTAAAATCAAAACGCGATAATCACTGTTTGGTAATTTATAAGAGTCATTAAATAACTAAGATCTACGGCTCTAACTTAAAGACTGCATTTTCTGACATTAAAAAAAAAACTTTTTTACTCTACCATAAAATATTTCTGAAAAAGACTTCACAAAGTTATGCATTACTATTATGCATATACAGACTTCCCCATTATTTGGATCGTATTGTCGAGTATTACAGAACGCAGCAGCTGCCATGCAAAAGTAGACTTACTGCCTTTTCGATGCTCCCCCCAGCCTGGTGTTTTGCTCAGTGAGACTACCTAACTTTTCCACAGACCGTTGTGCATTTCGCATAAAAACAGAAAAAAAAATTATTGATGATGCAAAAACAGATTTCCAATTCAGAGCAGTGGTTTTCGACATCGCCAGACTTATCCTCAATGCACCATTTACTTTGAATTATTGAAGACAAAATCTTTCTGAGCAACTAAACTGAATATCGCTGTGTGATTTGGCTTATCGCTTTATAATTTCATCTCACAAAATCTAATATATAAAAATCTCCCGTTTCAGTTTTAGTGTTTAAATTCCTCCGATACGTCTTGATTGATTTTTATGAAATTTTATGTATATTTGGTAGGTATAATTAGGTTGTAAAGTACACTGGTGTGCAAAAATTAAGGACGAAGTCGAAAAATTAGCATATCAGCTGAACGAAGAGGCAGAGCGGACAGAAAGACCAATCAGGAGATTAAGTAAGGTGATGTACGGTAGCACATGCGCAGATATGCAGGCAGACGTAATGGGGGAGTGTCTGAGTAGTATAAAGCATGTTGTCGGTGTAAGATCAGTATTACTGGCAAAGAGGTTGCGCGCAGTTAAAATCACACCGAGTTGCTACCTCAGCGAGAAATGGCGAATAATCAATCTGTTAGGCGACATCTGGATGCTTTTACCCGAGGTCGAATCATTGGGAAGTTGGAGGAAGGCCGCAGTGTGACAAGTGTGGCTGCAGAGTTCGGAATTGCTCACAGCATCGTTTCACGACTTTGGAGACAATTTCAAACTACAGGAACAGATATCCGGGGGTTCAGTAGTGGTCGTCCACGAGGAACCACACCCGCAGATGACCGGTATATTGTTTTACAGGCCAGAAGAAACAGGCGGCAGACAGCGGGAGTAATCGCTAGGCACATGACACAGGCGACTGGACGACCGATATCGCGTTTTACCGTGGCTAGAAGACTGCACGGTGGTGATCTGTTTGCACGACGCTCTATACGGTGTGTACCTCTAACGCCTGCCCATCGGAGAAGGCGTTCTCTGTGGTGCCGGGAACACCGGAATTGGAGAGACAATGAATGGGGACGAGTACTTTTTACAGATGAGAGCAGATTAAGTCTGAGTAGCGATTCTCATCGCATACTCATCTGGAGAGAGCGGGGAAGCCGCAATCATCCCTCGAACATCATTGAAAGGGACAGGTATGGAGGTCGCGGTGTTCTCTTTTGGGGAGGCATCATGCTTGGTAGTCGTAGTCGTACAGACCTTCACATCTTCGACGCAGATTCAGTCAACGGGACCCGTTATTGTAACAAGATTCTTCTTCCATATGTGCGTCTTTTTAGAGGCGCTATGGGTCCGCAGTTCCTTTTCATGGACGACAATGCACCATGTCAACGCTCAGTAGCTGCCGAACAGCTCTTAGAGAGTGAGGATATTGAATGTATGGATTGGCCGGCACGATCTCCGGATCTCAATCCCATCGAGCATGTATGGGATTTTCTAGGCAGACGCTTGACAGCTCGTACCTTACCACCAGTAACGATTCGGGAGCTTCGATTGGCGCTGTAAGACGAATGGGCAGCAATGCCTCCACAACTCATTGACACCCTCATTTTCAGCATGGGCAGACGCTGTGAAACCTGCCTAGCAGTCGCGGGAGATCATATCCCCTACTAAAGACCGGATGTTTCTTGCTGGACACCCATCACAGGGATGTTTCGGCCTTCAGTCGCATTGCGCTCCATGCTACTTTTTCAATAAAGCTTCTTTTTATCCCTCTGATTTCTCTTTTAGTAAGTGTTGCTTATATTACACATGTCCTTACGTATTGGAGATCTTACGGTATTAAATGTGTTGATTTGGAAAGCTTTTGTACAAAGTTATATAGAAAAACCGTCTCGTCCTTAGTTTTTGCACACCAGTGTATATTTCGGACCGCTAAGGTAGTCAGAGTGTCCCTATCCACATTTTCTTTTAAAATCATTGTAAAAACCATTGCGAATTTCATGTATTTATGCCTTAGCCCTGGCTATAGGGCGGTAACTTACTGAAAATATATTGTTGAGATTCACTGTCAAAAACCATTGTTGAAAAGATTAGTAAAAACCATTGTTGAAAAGCATAGTAAAATCCATTGTTGAAAATTATTATAATAGCCTAAATTAATGACAAACATTTTATTCGTAGACAAACAGAAGATTGCAACCAAAAATTTTGATATCATTAAAAGTTTTCCGACGGTTTTTGTCGAAGCGTCACATTATATTGACATTTTATTCTGCATTTGCTTGGTATCACAATGCAGTGCGTGCCAAAATTTGAACGATACAAAAATTTTGTGTCGTGTGCGTATCACTCTGTGCGTGTGTGTGTGTGTATTACTGTATTGAGAAAATGAATGGTTGGTGTTTTTTTTTTTTTTTTTTTTTGCTTTTATCGGTGATCATCGTGTACAGCTCCCCATTCATCTTTCAGTCAAAGATCTATTACCCACTAACTTACAATACATTCATTATTATTTTTTTTATTAACAACCAAAATATTCACTAGAAAATATTTATATGGCAGAACATTTTTTGCTGGATCAGTAGTGACACATAAAATATGGAGGTCTGAGTAAACTGAGTAAAAACAGAACGTGTTTGCATTTAACATCGTAAAACGGTTTAAATTTTAGCGAAATTTCCCTTTAAATGCTTTTCGTGAATACAAAATTTGAAACTAAAGCCGTGAGGTATCAAACAAAATATGTGAGTAGATGCTTTGCTGAATTTCAGTTCTTTCAATAACGTTCTTCTTGATATTGCATTTTCTTTTTTCGTCTGTATATGTGAAAAAAAAAAAGAAAAGTTGTAGAATTTTTTTTAAACATTAGTCATATTCCCTTATATAAATGGATATAATCTGACAAGTATGCTTTAGATTTTATTACTGTGAAGCTAAGAAGAACGCTTGGGAAACTCGAAAACCACGAGAACTATATATTTATGTGCCTATAAATATTAAATCAAAAAATAGAAACTCAATAACTGTTCTTTTTATATTACTTTCAAAACGTATTTTCTATACACGTAACTATTTTCAACGAATTTTAGTTTGTTATACTTATTTTTTGTTCTTAAGTACATTATTTTTAAAAGTAGGTCATAAAAAGAAAGTTATATATGTTGATATTTTTTAAAGAATAATTATACTGAAAGACTGTCCAGTCACACGGTGAAAAAATAAAAGAAATTTATAAAAGTCATCTAATATTCGTTTTGTATTTGTTTTCCGAATCATTAAAAGTGTTGGTAGAAAGGTATTTTTTTAAAATTGCACTCCAATCGCGATTAAAGGTAAACTACTCTGTTCTAATTTGGCAAAACTGTGAAAAAAATTCTAGACAGTGAAAATTTTCTAATTGTACCAACGTTTGGTTTGTTAGAAGGAAAAGATCATCTTGCTTTCACCAAAAGTTGGCACTCAAGTTCGAAAATGCTAACCACGGTTACGTTCACATACCGCGACCGGTATCCACCAGTGGTTGATTACATCACAGCTAATGACGTCAGTGGTTACTACACCGGTTTTTCACCAACCAATGCTTCATCCAACGCTTTCCGTTCGGCACCGGTTACTTGCGCAGATAAATAACCGTGCAGGTGAAAAAATCTTATCTTTGGTCAAAAATGTCACGTGGTTCAATCAATCAACTTAAATTGCGACCAACCGGTGATCTACCGATGAAGCTATAGAACGACATCGGCAACTGCCAATTAAACGTGTAGCTCTAAAAAACTCAACGGTTAGTCACCGGTTAAGTTTTTTCATTGCATTTTTTATTATTTTAACCGGCCACAAGCCATAAAAGAGATAAATCGCGTTTTGGGGGGTCAGCTCTTGGTCTATAACCGGTGCATAATTTCCGAACGCATGCCCGTTACTAGTTGTATTTGTTCAATCCGGAATTTGTGCTGCTGGAAAATTTTTTGGAGCTGTAAGTTTAATTATATTTTATAATATATGATTGAAATCTAAAACGCCAGAGTCATTTCTGATGTTTTGTTGGGATACCGGTTTAAAGAAGAACGAGTTATAAAACCTTGTAGATTACGTAGATACATAGTGAAATACTTTTTCAAAACCCGTTCCATCCGTTTAACGTTTGAATTTATTTGTTTATAGATCAGTGATAATCTACATCGGAATCAGTGATCACACAAATAAGGGACGTATGTTCTCGAGCTTGCCAAATTCGTGATAAAAACTGCATCTACAAACTTGATTTTTTTTTAAAAACGAAGTAAGGATTTTTTTTATTGAAAAAATATTTTTCATTCGTTTATTTTTGTGAGATTTTTTCATCAATTCAGTATTGAGCAACTTGAAAAATAAAATTACCTTTTTTTTTTTGGGTAATATTTTGTGCATTGTTTGGATACATTCATTCTTAGTTTTCACTTTGTAGTTCAATCAGTTTCTTGCCACGCAGCGAAAACTTTTTGTGTTTGTAATTCCATATTCAGGTAATGAGTGAGCGATAAAACTATCAAATTTTGATAATACTTTGAATATTTTTTATTGTTTTATTGCGAAATTCTTTAGTGTATCGGAAGTAAAAGCCATTATGTTCCTGATAAATTTTACATAACCTAATGACTTTAAGTAACATATTAAGGTTATGTATCTACTTAGCAGAGTTAACTTTGAACTATAAAGATGAAAAGACGAAGATATTATTAGCAAAACTTTATTCCAACTTACTAGATGATCGCCATTGTAAAACTTCAAAAACTACTTAGTGTTGCCAAACAATAATAAAGAAATATATATAAACAATAATACAACTTTAACACTTTCCCTTATTATTGTTTACTGTTCCCGAATGTTCTTTTGCAGTTCTTAATTCTAAATCAGTCCTATTTTGCTGCGCAGATTTAGAATCCTAGGGCCGTAAAGTGGCTTAGTAAAAAGGTCAGCTAACTGTAGTTCAGTAGGAACTCGCTTTACAGTAATTTCTTCACTCGTTACCATTTCTCTCACAAAGAAATGTCTAATCCGAATGTACTTTGTTCTCTTATGGAATTCTCCTTGATTCTGAGATAATTTGACTGCTGCCTCGTTATCCACTTTAAGTTCTGGTACCTGCTTTAAATTTGTTATTTCCTTGAACAATCTCTTAAGCCAAACTAATTCTCTGGCTGCTTCACTAGCTGCAACTATCTCCGCTTCTTTAGTGGAAATTGCTACAGTAGACTGTCTTTGATTGCACCACGATATTGCTCCACCAGAGCAAATACAAACAATACCTGTTGTTGGACGCCCTGTTGTAGTGTCTCCTCCATGGTCAGCATCACTATAGCTTTCTAGAATGCCTTTCTTATATCCTGATTTGTAAACTAATCCTTTATCTAAAGTTCCTTTCAAGTATCTGAATATTCTTTTGACTCTTTGCCAATCGTCTTTACTTGGGCTTTCTAAAGCTCTGGAAGCTACTCCTACTGCATAAACTATGTCAGGTCGAGTTCCTGTCATGATATACATTAGTGCTCCTACGGCTTGTCTATAGGGAAATGTTGTCTCAGTACTCTCTACTTTCCCTGATTGAATACTGTCTTTGATAATTGGTGTACACACAGGATTACAATCACTCATGCCGAATCTTTCAAGAACTTTCTTTGTGTAGGCTGTTTGAGATAACCTAATAGAATCATCTTCTTGACGATGAATCTCAAAACCTAAGTAGTATTCAGTAGGTTTTGTTGTAATTTTAAATCCTTTTTTCAGATCTCCAAGAAAAATTTCTAAGTGTTCTTTACTTGTTGACGCAACTAAACCATCATCAACATACAGAACTAACATAAGTAATTCCCTATTGCTTCTTCTAATAAACAAGCATGGATCTGCTTCACTTCTTACAAAACCAATTTTACGCAAATCCAATTCTCCAAAACATTGGTTCCAACACCTTGGCTCTTTTTTCAGACCATAAAGACTTTTCTTTAAGTGGCATACTCTATCAGTGCCATCTTCATAGCCTTCAGGTTGACACATAAAAATATCTTCTTCTAACTTGCCGTACAAAAAAACTTTTGAGACATTTCCTTCTTCGGGCACCCATACTATCAAAGCGGCAGGAAACGAAGTGTTGACAGCTTTAGGGAAAGGAAGCATTCTAGTCAAAGCTTCAGTTGGAATAAATACAGAAGTAATTGAGTTGAAAGATGTCTGGTATGTTCCTGGAATTAGCAGAAATTTGTTTTCAGTCTTAGCTGCTCAGGATAGAAATCAGAATAGTGAGTTTACTTCTACTCCTACCGAATGCTGGTTGAAGATCAACAATGAAGTGAAGCTGTATGGCACTGGAAGTATATGTGGAACTCTCTACAGGGCTGCTCTAGAGCCAATACTTCGAGATAATGAAATAGAAGTTAACTCTGCTAAGTAGATACATAACCTTAATATGTTACTTAAAGTCATTAGGTTATGTAAAATTTATCAGGTTATGTATCTACTTAGCAGAGTTAACTTTGAACTATAAAGATGAAAAGACGATGATATTATTAGCGAAACTTTATTCCAACTTACTAGATGATCGCCATTGTAAAACTTCAAAAACTACTTAGTGTTGCCAAACAATAATAAAGAAATATATATAAACAATAATACAACTTTAACAGTTCCAAAACTTCTTTTATTACCTCCGCTTATTCTGCAATAAAAGGTTTTCAAGCCACCCTATCTGACAAACATTTTTTGTTTCTTTTTTCAGAAGTTTTAAACTACTTTTGCATAAAATCACCAAGTTGAAAATAACTATTAAAACAATGTAAGACAGCGTTCATCTATTTGAACTAGCTTGATTAAAATTACGATGAAAATCAATTTATTATTATTTTTTAAATGTAAGCCCTTTTTCAAAACATTTTATGTTTGTTCTAAGTACTTTAAGTGGTTCTGGAATGTGTAAAAAGTGCAAAATAAATAGCACTTGAATCCTAAGTTCTCATAGCTATTTATATATCAGAATACTGCGTGCTTTTGGTAGTATTCCACACTTAGAAACTAGTTATTTAACACCTTTCCCACTTTTACTTGAGGTTTCACACTGGAAACTCTGAGCAAAAAAAAAAATCTTTGCAAGTACCAAAATTATCTTAACAATAAGTAACTGACCAGTATAGAATTTTACAGATGCATGTGGGTCAGTACACAGGATCAGTTGGGATTTGCGTCATTCAGATTTTCCTTCCAAGCAACTGTGCGCGTCACCAGCACTGTAGTTGGTAAGAGGTGGGGGGGGGGGGGGGGGCGTTACTATTAATTATACCTTTTTTCTTAAACTGTAAAAGCAATGCAAACATATTATGAATTTGTTTAAAGCAACTGTTTTTTGTGCAGTTCCCTCATGTATGTTTTTTCAACTGTAGCTCTTGTTTGAAGAAGACATTGAAAAATGTCGTTTATCAAACTTAAGTCATATACCGCCGAGGTGAACTACAAATGCCAATTATGCGGTGTCAACTATTTGATTTGGCCCATTTTAAAAAGACAACTTACATTAGATTTCGGTGTAAATTATGCTTTGTGTGTGTATTTGCGTGCGCGATAATTTCCTTTTTATGAAATTTTTTTTCGTTAAATGAATTCAAGTTGCTTTTATAGACTTTTGAATTTCACCCATACATTTTAGCCTTAATTCTCGTAAAAAAATAATAATAAATAAGTACAAAAAATAAATATTAAAGCATGGAAGAAGGTATAGGGTCATTCCATGCGAAATGAGCAAAATTCGCAAAAAAGTGGTGGCCGCATGGTAACAGATTTTTATGAAATTTGGTATACAGGTTCCTTTTATGCCTATATAAAAATATCTAAAATATTTTTGCTTAAATTTTTTTATTTAAATAGTGAAATGCGATTGAAAATTGTTCAAATTGAACAGTATTCTCATAAATACTAAATGTTGCACTTTTGAAGGCTTGTATTGTATTAACTATTTAATGAAAACACAAAAGTTATATGTTTTTGCAATCTATGGAGTAGGATAATTAATCTGATATATGTAAAATTTTCAATGTTATTATAGTTAACTTTTAACCGAGTTTCAAAAACTGAAAATATTTCAATTTTCTCATAATTAAGCATTTTATTTTTTAATCTCAATCTTTAAGGATTGCATTAGCTTTGATGAAATTAATACCCAATAATGTGATAAGTATCATGAGAAGAAATACCTTACTTTTGAAGTTGTATTTTAACTCATTTGTCTTCAAAATCAGTTTTAAACTTAGAGACATTTTGTAAAATGATGATTTTCCCCTTCACGTACACACAAAAATTCAAATGAGGGAAAATTCAGGCAACTTCAAAATTTTTCAAGAATATAGAGCTGTGTTTCTAATATTTGCTTGAAGAAATTCGAAATTGGTTTTTGATTTCCAAGCGTAAAATAAAATTCAGAAAAATAGCATTTTCTTTTTGTTTTATGGGTCAATCCATACAGGTTCGACGGATGGTTGCGTTCGACCATTTTTAATTTTTTTGAAATTCATATCCCTAAAAGCTGCTTGTGAAAGATGTTTATAACAACTTTTATTTTTTCTCGCAACTGGACCTTTGATTTTTTAGAGGTCATCAAAAGTGATTTTCGTAGTCAAAAATGGGACTTTTAGACCTTTGCATTTCGGCAAAAATCTATTTGAATTACATTTATGACAGTTAATTTAACGCTTTGATGTTAAAGTGCATAAGTTGATAGTCTTACATGCTGAGTTACGTAGCTGTAAGTAAATAATTAAAATAATGGCAACAGGTTAAAGTTCAAGACCAAATGTAAAAAGATTGCTCATTTCAAAGGGGGATAACTCACGTAGGGGACGGAAACACAAAATGAAATACGGCAAAAACTAATCACCGGAACCATGCTAAAAAGAATATGTAACTGTTGCTGCATGTTTGTGTACCCTTTATAGATTACAGCCCCTCAAAAATCGGAAAAAATGACAAAAATGACATTTTTAGACCCCTATAAACCAAAAGGGGATTGAATTAAAAATAAAATTTCCTGGACAATTGAATATTCCATTCAAGTACTATACTGCCGTGCTGAGCACAAAAGTGGTATCTACACTTTTTGTCAAAATTGAGTTATTGTCACGAGGTGGTTCTTCATAACATGTTTTACCCTTATGCAATGTTTTATTTTCATTTGTGAATTGGGACTGTTTAAAAAAAAAAAATCTAAAAAAGTGAAATCTGGATAAAATACATGGAGGCGTAAAACTTTAAATAGCAGTTTTTCGGTTTGACCTCAGTTGCAGATACGACTTTTGCGCTTAGCACGGCAGTATACATGTTATACACATTGTTTTTTGCATTTGGTTTGTAAAAAAGATACAGGTCTTTGAAATTAAGCAATTTTGCTAGTCAATTCACACTAAAACAGAAATAAAAAGTGTGAAAACTTTATGGCACCTTCTTAAATTACGTATATTGTGCCCTATATAATACATTATACTGAAAAAACATATTGTAATTTTCAAAATAATTATTTTAATTTGATAATTTAGAAATATTTGGACATGAATGAGTAGTTTATACTGTATGGAACCTGTATGGATTGACCTTTATGTGAAATTACGAGAATTCAAAGAACTAGATAAAAGACTAAATGATACAAAAGCAAGTAAAATTGACATTTATTTCAATCAAAAAAAAAAAAAATGTACATTTCAGCATGTACTTCATAAACATGCTTTTGAGAAAATGAAACACGAAAGAAATGGCTAGTTTTGCTAAACTTACAAAATAAAAAGAAGTAACTAATGAAATTTTACCTTAGTTCAAGTTACTCTTGTAACAAAAATACGCTGATACCAATGATTCAAATTTAGTAGCATCTAAAAGACACTTCAATATATTATGTAAAAAAAAATTGAGTAAATTTAGAGCATTCCCTCATCTTCAAAAACACATCTGAAATAGAGGAAAAAATGAAACTTTTGGAAATGTTCGATTTTTTTAAGTACAATTTCGTCATCAAGAAATTCATAAACAGTTACTAAATTAGAGCAGATATTAACTTATAGATAGTTTTTCAATCTGAATCATTTTTACTGTTACTTTTTCATTAAAAGAGCTAGGAGAGTGATTTAAAATCTGAAGTAAATTGTCAAAAGTTCAATCTTTCTTGATATCTCAGATTCAAAAAAAGATCCGAGTAAATTTTAGTTTGCTCTTTCTCAATAGAGTTTAAAGAATGCAGAAATATTTATTTTTTAAATGTACGTTTATAACTTATGGTGTTATTGAGTCACAAACTGGCAGCAATGAACTCTGAAAATTTAGGCTTAGCGTAAGCATCAACTTCTAATTTCAATAACAAAGCAACAAACCGTTTTTAAACTTTCATACTTTGCATTTCCTCCTAGATATGCATAGTTTACCTAAATAAAAATTTTCATTGAAATCTGTGACATGCCAGCCACAGCTGATTTGCTCATTTCGCATGAAATGACCCTATAATTTCTCGGAAAAATGTCTCTAAACAAAAATTATCAGTACTAAAATACTTAAATTTAATACATATTTAAAGGTCTTTAAAAACAATTATTGAGACAGGGTGAAATGTATGTTGGTCATCCAACTTCTTTTTATATGCTTAGATGGAGTTTTTGAATCGTCTGATTCAAACGAAATATTTGCTGCTAAAAAGAGGTTAGCCCAACATTCGTATTCCCGAAAAGGGCTTGCCGGATTCCTTAAAAATTATAAAATATGATTCACGCATGTTTTTTGAGTATTATCTTGAAACAGTGGATATCTAAGTATTTCAACTTTATTATATGTCAAGTTCTGTTTTAATCACTATTATGTTTTATTTATTTCTGTTGATAAGTATTTGTTCAAAGCACGTGCATTTTAGTTTAAACTTTTTTTTTTTGTTATTATTAAAAAAAGTGATTCCGAGATTCTAAGTGATAGAGGGTTAGTTTTTTTAAACGATATGCGAAAAAATACTGAAAAAGGATTAATATTTATCATTTTAGTTTATGCAGCTGATGTATTAATTATCATTAATAATTCAATACTTTTAAGATTATATTTTAAAATCGGTGTTTTATCCATGAACAAACACTTATTATAACATTCCTCTACTACTAAGTAAACTATAATGATCTTATTTCTTAAACAATCATAATGCTGTAAATACAAGTCATAAGCTAAAAACTAAAAAAATAGCATTTACCTGCTTCGTTTTTTTCATTTGTTTTTAACAAATAAGCAGGGTAATGAGCACACTAATAGTCAAGATGCATTTGCTTGCAGGGAGAAAGTTCTTTGAACCTAGAAGAAAAGAAAATAAACAGAAACGATCTTAGATGTCAAGACAGTAACCTTTCGAAAACTAAAGAAATTCAATATTTATCATTTTTTTTCTGTTTAGCCACCAATTTTTCTTTCTTTATTGTTTCATGTTTGTTATCATGCACTGTGTACAAGCAATTACGAGGAAAGTATGCTTTTGGAGTTGTATTTTAGAATCGAAAAGAAAAGTAAGATCTTAGCAGCTCAGTCGGAATTATGAAATAAATAATCAATTTTTTTAACCTTTGCTCCATACTCCCCTACACTGTGTACCAAAGTGAAATAGCGGGGCAAAGTGAAATATTCAAATATTTACTCTGCTTTTAGCGTCACCTGCCTAGTGATGTTTTAACTATGTAGTAACACATGTAGTCTATTCCATTCGAGAAAAATTTACCTCTGAAAATCAAAGAATATGATAATACAAGCATTTTTCAGAAATTGATACTCCTATTGTAATATTTTGTTGCAAGCAAAAAATTAATTTTGTTATTATAAAATTATATATTTATTGTTACTAATACTTAAAATATTAATTGAGACCTACTAATATACTGTGCAGTATTTATTTGCTTAATATTAAGCTTATTTGTATTTCAAATACTTTGTACAGTTAGTCAAGTGCATGCGAGGCAATTGGAATGGGGAAAAATGAAATATAGCACATTTCATTTACTTATTTGTTCATTCATTCACTTATTTTCCTCTTCATTCGTTGTTTTATTCATTGATTTAATTTTTCTCATGTATTTTTTTATGAATTTATCTATTCGTTTAGCGTTTCATTTTATTTTCAGTTTATTCTTTTATTTACTCATTTATTCTATCAAAAATATCTTTAACAACCGGTTAGAAAATATTTCAGTAGAAAAGTATTTTATTTTTCACTTTGCTCCATTAAAAACATAAGGGAAAAAATTCCACCATTTTTAAAGGTAAAAACTTACTGTCAAAAATAAAAAGTAATATTTTAGTGCATGTTTTATTATGAAATTAGTGCTTTTTCGTTATGTACCGCAATTTTCAAAAAAAATTTCCAATTTGTTAATTTTGAAAAAAGTAAGTGATCTTAATCATTTTACTTTGCCCCACATATGCTCCTACTATAGTAAAGGGCATCTCATAGACAAAATTTCAAGTTTGTAAGCAAAAAATTAAGAGTTATGACACGTCCAATGTTCCGAACCTATATTTTTAAAATTAATATTTCAGATAAAAAAACAATGAAATATCAAACAACCTTCATTGTAAAATGTTCTTCCAGAAATAATCCTCGCTTTTACGACGAAAATCCTCAATTTTTAATTGATTTTCAGCTGTTTAAAGTGTATGTCTGGAATACTTGACGCCATGTCGGATGAAGAGTGATGAACTATGGTCGATTCTTATATTTAGATATATAGTGTTACAAATAAACTCTAAAGGAACGATAACATAAGAGTTTTGATCCATCGCTTGGAAATATCAATCTCGAGCTTAGCACGAAAATTGTTTTTTTTTTTTTTTTTTTTGGTGGAAGTCATTGAATATTATTATTATTATTATTATTGCTTTAGTATACATGTTATGCATTATTTAAACATAAATACATACATTTCCTTGTGTAGGGTTTCATATTTTATCGGATATGAATACAGTTATTTCCAGCGTTAGGCGTGTTTCAATGACTTCTGGAAACATAATACACGGAGAACTGAAAGTATGTTTTATAGATGACAGTTGGAAGCAAAATAGAATCGGATAACGTTTTTACTCCTTTGTTAGTGGATGGTATTTTCCGCATCTCGTACTGCACCCATTCCTTTTCCGCGGTTGTTTTGTTGTATAGTTTCTGTTCATATTTCTTTCCTAATTGGACAGATTGTCGTTTTAATACGATACTTTTGAGAAATGCATAAAAAAAAAAAAAACTTTTTTCTATAGAAAAAGTACGTTTTGAGTAGTTTTTGAACGGATGCTTCGTTTGTAGGAATATTTTTCTTCTCCCGATACAAATTTTTCAAAATTTTAGAAAAAGGAAAATTTTTGAAATTTGTCCTTTCAAAGGTAACAGACGTATCATTGTTGCAAAAAACACCTACAAAGACTCCAAGTAAGGGAATGTGGGGCAAAGTGAAATAGTTAAGATAACTTACTATTTTTTAAAATTAACAAATTGGAAATTTGTTCTAAAAATTAGATGCATAAAGACCAATATATATATATATTTTAAAATAAAACTTCCATTGAGACATTATTTTTTAATTTCGGCAGTAAGTTTGTACCTGCAGAAAAAGGTAGAAAATGTTCATTTTTCCATTGGGCAAAGTGAAAAAAAAATTCTAATGAAATATTTTCTACTCAGACATTAATTATATTTTTAATCAAATAAATAAGTAAATAAAGGAATGAATGGATAAGGGAAGAAAGAATAAACAATAAAATAAATACATGAGGGGGTAAAATAGTAGAAGAATAAGAAAATAAGTGAATGAATGAATAAAAAAGAGAGTTATTGAACGAAGGGATGTAAATGAACTAATTAATAATGCCTACGTAAGTAATTTGATAAAAGACTTAACAAGTAAATGAAATGACGATTTCCGTTTGCCCTATCCACTTTGCCCCACATAGACCTGTCTAAATGCACAAAGTATTAAAATACAAACCAACTTATTATTAAAAAAAATTATATTGCATTGAGTATTAGCAGGCCTTAATATTTCAAAAGTTAATAACAAGAACTACAACATTTAATAATGCCATAAAGAATTAACTTGCAACAAAGTATTGCAGCATGCGTATCAATTTTTAAAAATTGCTTGTATTATCATATGCTTTGGTTTTTAGAGGCATTTTTTTCTTGACTGGAATAGGACTACATGTGTACCTGGTAAAAATATTACTAGATACATTGCACTAAAAGCAAAGTAAATATTTCAACATTTATTGCGTGAACGTAATTAAAAACAATAATCTCAATAATCTACTTAAGATTTCCATAATAAATGAAATAACTCGCTAAGTAACAGACATATTTTATAAAATACGTTCGTTGCTGAGATATTTTTTTTTTTTAATCCCAGGATTCTCAAACTAGGCAGCGCGTCCCCTGGGAGAGGTGGAAGAACTTCAGGGGATGCGTGAAAGTATTAAATATGAAATAAAACTGAAATTTTAACCAATTTTGTGCTTACGTGTAGGTAGTTTTCTAACCTTTTAAGGTGTTTTCAGAGCAATTTGAATCTACACATCTCTTTAAATCTACACTAAAATTTATTATAACTTAAACAATTTTGTTCTTACGTGTACATTGTTTTGCCGTCTTTTTAAGTGCTTTTATTGAATTTAAATCCACACATCTCTTTAAATCTGGATTTTCAGCATCAGCATACATGAAATCAAAATATCTATCTAAGTGGGACATTTAAGCCTGCTACACACGAGGCACCTTAGTTGAATCAAAGCTCAAAAAAGTTCCCCATCAACTAGTTGATTGGATTGTTTCGTTGTTTTTACACGAGACAGCTTAGTTGAATAGAATTTTCTGCTTAAATTTACCCCAGAACTAAGAGGTAACTGTAAACTATTATTTATTTCTCCAAGAAACTATACTCGACCAATGGTCTAAGGATTGCAAGCGACCTCTGAATATGTAAACCTTAAATCATTTAATGATGACAATCCTACAAAAACATAGATTTTGCACCAATTTTTCGTAGAACATGTCGTAGCAGAGCAGCAGTAAGACATATAATTTCAGGAATAACAGTAAGATACCTTACCGTTGTTTTGAGGCGACGATATACATAAGTATAATTTATTTTTTACATGAATCAATCAACAGCCCTTCAAATAATAGCTGTATCACCAAATTTTCTTGAAATCGGTTTACAAACTACTGGTAGCAGAAGTATCAGGATAAAATTCATAAATTTTTGTCCCGAATCGTCAATGAACGAGCTCGTGTATGTATCACATGACTTCCTTTTACGCCAATTTAATAATAGTAGTGCCTTAGAGTAAGCAAGGAAACACTTTAAATAATTTTACCCCTAGTTTGTTGCGAATCGAAGCAAAAAAAAAATGTTTTACAGAGATTAATTTTCCCATTATTGGCAATTTTAATGTGATTCAATAGTTAACTCTCTAAACATCGCCAACAATGACCATATTGAAACCAGATTCAATTTTTTTTTTTTTTTTTTTTTTTTTTTTTTTGCGCCAGCATCCGAATGCAACCAAAAGAGGAGGTGCACAACTAGACCCCACTAGGAGACAAATTACCAAATTTAAACTTTCTATGGCATACCGTTTTTGAGTTATGCCAGATACATATGTACATACGGACGTCACGAGAAAACTCGTTGTAATTAACTTGGGGATCGTAAAAATGGATATTTTGGGCTTCCATATGTTCTTAGGTATATATACACGTGTGGTCGGGTAGAAAAAAAACAAAACTCAGCAATCATTCAGGGCTGAACAAAATGGAAATTAAGTCCGATTATTGAGTAAAACATTTTTCGCGAATACAGTTCTTCCGTTTGTAAAAGGAAGTAAAAACAATTGTATCCTGAGTCGTTACTACAGTCAATTTTATGTGAAATTTATTTTTTTTTAGAAAACCAGTATCAGAACAATTCCGGCACCAATTCACTCCTGTACTATATAAATATATAATGAAGGAAAAAAAATCCAAAAATAAATAAATAAATAAATAAATAAATAAAAATATGCGATGCAATCGATGCTGGAGTGTTACGAAAAAAGCAATAATTTATTTAAAAGAAAATACACATTTCTTTGTATACTTAAAGATTTACTTTTTCTTTGCCTGTTATCAGGAATTTCACAAAAATAACTCTTTTGTACCGGCCTAAGATTTTAGCTTTTTTGTTTTTGTCCAAGAAAGAATATTCATTTTGAACCTTTATTCAAGAGATGTAAACTATGCTAATGAAAAGTAATTAACCTTTGCATGATGACAGCAACATTTTTAATTCGCAAATTCTTGCTTTTGTCGTGAGACTTGTATAATTACTTTCTGTCATAAGTTTAGAAGACAAAACAAAAAAAAAAAAAAAATATATGGATTTTTTTCATAAAAGCTTAAGTTTATTAACTGCATTTGAACTTGTCAAGGAAGACTTAACTTCTATACAGGATTCTGCAGCGAAGATTAATATCGTTTCAAGAAAAACATATGCTGCTTTCCCAAATGTTTTTTTCTTTTTTGCTTTTTTTCTGTAAATTATATACGCAGCAGAAATTTCTTTCTTTTTTTTCAGTTTGAAGGTTTAGACGAAGTGCACTCTCGTGATGAAGGTGACAGGGGGCGCTCAATAACAGCAAAAACACCGCGGCGACTAGTCTTTTGTACTAATATTCAGTAAGTTACCGCCCTATAGCCAGGGCTAAGGCAAAATACATGAAATACACCGCCAGCTCAGTCAATTCCAGCCGAGGACTGCATTAGCACTCATCAGCCCGGCATAGGACTAATTGAGCTGGAGGTGGAAAACCTCTTAAGGAAGCCAAGAGTGCCAAACAAACTGGTAGCTAACAAAGAATTAGCTCTGACCAGACGAGTGACCCAAACAATGGTTCGGTTCAGCAGCAGGTTCGGTTAGCAGTCCTCGGCAGGAATTGACTGAGCTAGCGGTGTATTTCATGTATTTTGTACTAATACATTCGTGATACTAAACATAAATATTATTTTATATTTTTATACTATTTCTTATTTATAACTAGAAGAAATCAAAGCCTTTTGAATCAATGATGGCGTATTTTTATAATTTGAAGATTTTCTTGAACAATTTCAAGTAAATCGTTTTGAGTGAAAAGCGACAAACAGACACAGTTCAAGGAGCAAAAACTCATGAATCTAAATAGTTTTATAAGATTAAGATGATCTACTTCAAGACTGAATGTTTAAAGGTTTTAAAACTTTTCATTTTTATTTCCTAGCATCACAAAATTTTTGTGACTTGACATTTTGTAAAGAGCACTACAGTACGGTACGAGATCTTTCAGAGTCTTCAAATCAGCACTTAAGAGTAGCTTTTAAACAGTAACTTCATAATTACTGGATTATATCATTGATAAGAGATAAAATGGAGGGAGTGAAGACTTTCATTCGTGAAGGAAAAA
This sequence comes from Uloborus diversus, assembly GCF_026930045.1. Lineage (NCBI taxonomy): Eukaryota > Metazoa > Arthropoda > Arachnida > Araneae > Uloboridae > Uloborus > Uloborus diversus. The sequence goes on from NC_072732.1 coordinate 143,296,372, forward strand.
CCCCAAATCACGTGATATATTTTAAAGCAAAGCATTGGAAGGAATGAGGTTTATTTCGCTAGTTTCATGCAAAACGTGTCAACCTTTTGTCGCTGTTGATGCACGTGACTTTTTAACTTTGCCTCAGCTTTTGCTAAGCCAATGATTGGACCTACTCCTTCCATTCACTAATTCCTGCTCTAAGGATTATATAATGATCTGCGCACTGCACCGCTAATTAATTTTGTGAAATAAAAGTTAATTATAATCTTGCCAGTAGCGTGCAGTTTCTGCAGTTGCTCGGAAGATAGATATCATAAGGACTCTCTCATACGAGGCAACTTAGTTTAATCATGACCCCCACTAGATGGCGCTGACGCTTTTCGGGCCTTGATAATTTGTGACTTTCTGTGTTAAACCGATGCAACTATGATCAGCTCTTGAAATTTTCGAAAAATTCAAAACTATATATGTTTCTTGTTTTGATCGCAAGAGGCGCTGAACCCGATTCTATGCATCCACCATTCAAAGTCAAAGTTTCAAAGTATGTTTATTGTTGAGTGGACGTCGCCTGTTTTGACCGCAAGAGGTGCTGATCCCCAACTGTGCATCCACCAACTAATGGCAACGTAATGGAAAACAGAGATTGCCTCTAGCGCCCTCTTTGAGTTTCAGCGATTGTCACGGCCTATAAGCGGAAGCGAAATTTTAAAGGGGCTATGGTTTAGTTAACTTTCAAACGTATGGTTAGCAAGATGTGGAACCAGGTAGAAAAAGAGAAGGAATCTCCTAGCATCATTCACACGATAATAAAATCTGCATGCACCCATTTTTCCTCCCATTCTCATTCGTATGAGTTGAATCCACTTTTTTAGTAGATTCAACTCATCGGGAAAATGCCAAAAGTCCTCTCTACACACGATTAAACTTAGTCAGTCAACTCAGTTCAGTTTTAACAGTCTTGTGGATCCGCTACTCGAAGCAATTCGGCTTTTTGTAAAAAAAAAAAAAAGTTGTTTCATCTAAGTCGCTCTGTGTGAAGAGAATGAAAATCGCCAGGCAACTTATTCGAAAAGTTGATTCAACTAACCGCCTCGTGTATAGGCCTAAAAATCCATCATTTAAGAAAAGATGCAATATTAACCTATAAAGTTCAAAGCTACCCTAAATAACTATTATTACACATCAATTAATGAATTTAACATTATTAAAAAAAAATGAATAGATATATATGCACTATTCAAACAAAAATCGTTATCTTAATAGTGCGGGGCAATGAATATGTATTGTTAAAGGTAATCATGAGCCAATTAATTATTGAGGATGGTATTTTAATCTCTCAAAGTTTGCGCGAGAGGAAATTATTCTATTCATTGAATTCTAGCCGTCATTGCTCGGCTAATAATGAATTGGACTCATTTAGTTCAAGTGGATTTGAAGCAGGGAATATGCATCCACCGAAACCTAGTTCGCTGCGAAAATTGTTGGGGTAATAATTTAAATTTACTCTACATGTCATCTGTTTCTTGAGCACAAAGAGTTCTCGAGGAACTCCTTTGATATTGCAGATGAATTAGATGAATTGGAAACCACTGCAAATATTGTGTTAGTATACTTTATTTCCGAAAATATCTATTATGGAGTTTTTGGAATAGCAATGCAACCCACCGTCTCTTCAAGGAATTTAAAGGTTAAATGGAATACGTTTCGATAGCATAGCATGCTCTTCATAAGGAAAATGCTATACATACTATTAAAAAGTATATTTTTTCATTTTATTCGCAGTTTTAATGCACAAGAAGTAAACAAATGAAAGAGTAAAAAGGGAAAAAAGGAAGAGAGTTAGGGGATAAAATAAAATATGAAAATAAAATTTTGACATTTGCTTGACATAGTTGCACATTTAAAGATTAATTTTGCATGATTATTCCTTAAAAATAATTTAGAATAAATTAATAAATAACAAACAACAACCAATTTTTAAGAAGTTAAAGCGATGAGCGTCATATTTTTCTCTATGTGTTAGGTATACATTTATAAATTGCATTTTAGAAAGATACAAGCTGCATGTTATGCTTTCAATTTTTTCTCTTGCTCTTAAAACATTTTTTGAAATATTTTTTTATGTTAAGTATAGTTCATAATATTTCCTTTTTAAAACTAGGAAATAACTTCTATGTTTTTTTTTTTTTTTAGTTTAGATTAACTAAAAAATGGAAATTCTTAAAAGCACTCATTAAAGGACTTCTCTTGAAATGTTACAAACGTTTAAAGAAAGATCTTTTTTTATTTAATCAAAATGAGAACGTAGGTTTTAGTGGTATCTCTTACAAAACTTTACACATTCAAAAAATAAACTCAACTAACTGTAGAGTAATTCCGTTGATTTTTCTACAGTTAAAAAAATAAAATGCTGCTAGTTATATATATTTAATATTCAGCTTTATTTTATTTACTATATCATATTGAGTTTTCTTATTTACTAGAAAATCGCCCGTCAAGGTATGACGGGTGAAAATTTGCTTCTACATTTGAACGCAGCAATTGCCTGTTTCGTGATATTTTGATAGCTGAAATTTTAACCTTATCTCCAGTGAATTAACCCTAAACTCCAGTTGATAACGTTCATTGTTGACCAGTTTTTCCTTCTTTCATTCTCTTTATATTACAGTTTTACCAGTGAAACAGTTAAGTTACCGGATCCAGCTGAGCCTTGTCAAAATAAAGCATTTCCTTGCATGCCAAATATTGCCAAAAACTATTATCAAATTATAAATAACTTACTGAAATTTTGGTGCTTCAACAATGAAAAAAAATGCCGTCACGCATGCTATTGCGCGAGTTTCATTGCTGATGACGTCAGATCGTTACTCGATCAGTGAATTTGCTATTCTATATATGAGGATTTGCCACCCTCAGCCTTTCTTTTCATTTTTCGGCTGTACCTTTTTTTCTTCAACTTCCTTTGCATGTAATGGTTTTTATATTCTACCCCTTTGAAGAACGTTATAGGGATTACGCTGCTATTGTTTGCATACATTGTCCGTTTTCCACAAGATGGCACTTCGCACCACCTTCTGGAACGCAGAGTTCAATTTTACGCGAGAGTGATCGGTAAAAATATCCACGTGCTTCTAATGAAACAACTAGACAACCTTATTTTGGTCGTGCATTTTAGGGTGCAAAAAAGTCTTAGTGTCCTTTACATTACTTGCTTTACTTGTCTGGTGCTACTTTCGTTATTATTACATTTTAAAAACTGCTGTTTTTATGACAAAATGCTATGATCTGAATATACATTGTACTGAAAACCGTGAAATAGAATCATCGGATACCACGTGATGAAAGCGGAGTCAATTGCCTTATCGTGGTAAACGGAGAATATACATGTACGCATATTGTTTTATTTCTTTTGTTTATGATCTTAATATATATACCTTCTGCTGAAAACAGTGAAATAGGATCATCGGATACCACGTGATAAAAGCGGAGTCAAGTGTCTTCTCGTGGAAAACGGACAACATATATGTGTGCATATTGTTTTCTTCTTATTGTTTATATTGTTTTAATTTCTTCTTCTTCTTCATTTATTTTTCTTTCTTGTTGTTTGTAATTGCATTATTAAAAGGTTTTCAAAACATTCCAAACATTATAGGTAAGAAATTATATTTGAAGAAAGTGTATCGTAGAATATAACAGCTATTTCTTTAGCCGTAAGTGAAATTCTTTCATAGCATTTCAAAGACATTCTTAACAGAAAATAAACCAGAAACCGAAGCCTAAATGCAATGCAAATAACCATGTTTCGAGCTTAGCAAATATTACCTAACATCTCTTTAACCGTTCGCAGCTCCTTCGACTAAGGAACATTTGAGGACATTTTAATTGGTTTTAGAATAGTAACCCATTAAGGAAAGGAGGTATGTGTCAAATTTAAACCCTCGCCGCAATAACTGACGTTTGCGACAACTTAATCTGACTGCTGAAATGTAAGAGACAGAATATTGTTCAGCAATGCGAGTAATTGCTAAGAAAAAGCGATTAAATTATTTTAGTCCGTGAAAATTGGATTTTAAACGAATTTGGGTGCTTAAAGAAATCTAAATGAATTTTTTTCTGAATGAATGTAGTTAAGTATGCACGGATTCTGTTTTGTGCTTGTTTCACCGATGTATTTAAGAACAAAAGTTTGGTGTAATAACTTTTTTAAAAAGTTCGATAAATGTAGATCGTTTCTACTTTTCTTTTCTTGCCTGTTTTATTTTATTCTACTGCTTATTTTTCTAATTATATTATTTTTACAATTTATTCTTAATTAAAATTATTTTAGGCATTTTATGCAAAACTTTCAAAAATGAGAAAAAAAAAACCTTTATCAAACAGTACTGTAATCCTCATATATATAATAGCCAATGATCTAGTAACGCTGACATTATCAACAATAAACTCGCGCCATAGCATGGTAATTTGATAATATTTTTTGGTAATGCTTTTCATCCAGTAAAATGCTTTATTTCGACAGGATTGAACTGGATCTGGAAACGTAACTGGTAAGACTGTGTCATTTTAGAAGAATGAAAAAACGTAAAATTGGTCAACAATGAACGCTATCTACTGGAGTTTAGGGTTAATCCACGGGAGTTAGGGTTAAAATTTCAACTATCAAAATATCATGAAACAGGCAATTGTTTTGCTCAAATGTAAAAGCAATTTTCACCCGCCATACCTTGACGGGAGATTTTCTAGTTATATTATTACAGAAAGTCAATTTTAAATACGTTCTCACTCTATTTATCCTTAACCGTTTTTAAACTACACCACTTTTACATGCTATTTACTGACAGTACGGTCATTACATACAGTGATGGCCACAACATACTAGTTTTAGTTAGTCGCAAGCTGTGCCGAAAAAGTTTAGCTTTGTTTACGGAGGATTAAACGTTGTGATATTTTTTTTAGTGCAGTAGTTTGTTTGTGCAAATAATCATATTTCCATAAATTTTATGCTGTACCTTTCATCAAGGCTTTTCTGACCGCTTTGTCATATGTAAAATAGTTAATGGACATTTAGGTATGTCGCATAGTTTTCCTTTATTGTCCGACACTCACGCTCAACAGAGATTATCTCCTGATAAATTCTGTACAATTAAAATCCGTGCTCGTCTCTCTCTCTCTCTCTGTGTATGTAACCCTATTTTCAACGCATGGTCAATGTCTACAAGGTCAATACTGTTTTTTTTTTATTTCGGAACATCCAGAGAAAGCCATTCCACCCTGTCTTACCCCTTTAAAATTAACAGAGCCGGTGAGGTGAATTGATAGAAATACCATGAGAATCATTGTCAACTGCCGCTGTTTAAGAACTTGAGGTAGCGAGCCTCTACTTTTTGACGAATATTGGATTTCACCTGCATCCGGCCATCATCTAGGTCACACGAAAAATGTCAACTGAGGCTTTTTCATTCCCATAACACAGAGAAAAAAGACAGTCATCTGACGAACTTTAGCACATATGTACAGGTATAAAAGTCCTAATATATCCATTTTAAATGTTGGTAAAATGGACTTGGGTATGTTAGTTGAATGCCAGATATGCCCTGCAGACAATTGTAATTGACGAACAGGAAACAATTCTTTTCTAAAGAACTGGAGGATTGAAGAGAAGCACCATATACGGAGTTCTAAATTCTGTAACTAGCTTGCGAATTATATGAAAGAGTTTAAATATAAACAGAACCTACAAAACCCTAGAAAAGAAAAGCACGTTTCAGTAGCAACTTAATCTTCCGTTAAAGTTAGTTGTAACATAACACACACTAAAAAAGTTTTCCTTTTCTAATCAATGGCTTTTTCAGCTTTCTTTTAAATGATTTTTGCTCTTTACTTTTCGATTTTGTTACCAGTTTTACACGTTTTTGGGGCTATTTTAGCATATTATTAGCTGATAAATTTTTGTTAAGAGGTCATTTGCCTGCAATCGTTGATATTTGACAAGTGTAGGCGTTTTTAGGATTTGAAGTATTCTATGTTTCAAAATAAGTAAAAAAAAATCTTTGGTAGGAAATAATATCTTATACAAGTGAAAATTAAGATCCGAAGATTTGGGAAATGATTGGATAATCAAATATGATCTGGCACTACTTTAGTGTTTTTTCCTTTTTTTTCTCTCTTATCAAAGAAAAAGAAGACGTTAACAGACAAAAATATTGCGTACTATCACTTATTTTCTCTGTAAGTACACAATTTTTTATAATGTTTACTACTAAGTGTAGTTAGTGTGTATCTTAAACTAGTTATAGTAATTTAAACACTTATTTGTGGTTTCCAATCTGTCTTAATGATACGAAAAAAAAAACCTTGCAAAAGGCAGATTTTACCTACGTCTATCTTCTCTACTGACATAAATACTAGACACTATGCTCTACGTTAGCTATTTCTTTGAAATTTCCATTGAAAATATAATTTTCGACAAATATAATGATCCTTTTTTCCCCACTTTATGTGCTCATAGTATTTATTTAATTGTATTTGATTTTAAGTTTTCTTCTTTTTATTATCTTATAGAACCAATAAGAATTGTCATCTCAAAAGCTAAGCAAAGGGGGAAAATACAACGTAAGAAAAAAAAGTTTTACTTAGCAGGAAAAATTTAATTCTAGACTCCGGAAATTGCATCGCTGAATATCCCGTAGAAAGAAAAGTAACTTTGTTTTTTAAAGTAAGTGGGATTTTATTTTAATGGAACTCAAGGCAACATTTTATAAGATAGAATTTGCTCTTGCGTATTTTTTTTTTAAATGTACTCTTCTTTTATTCTTTTTTTAAAGAAAGGCGGCATTAAATTACAATAAGATTTCATGCCCATGCTAAAATATTTGCATATCTGTATGTAAGTGTTTCAGAAAGGGGTGTATATTATTTAGTACTTCTCTCTCTCTCTCAATAAAGGTTTTTAAATTCAAACAATTTTTTAAATATTTATAGCTGAATGATAAAAGTGCTGGAAATTTTAATGATTTTGAAATTTAAAATTTCTTTTCTTTTGTATTGTGAAACTTGACAGATAATGACTTGGTGGTTTCTCACAGTTCGGTCTTTTCTGAAAAAATGACCACTATTGTATTTCTTTGAAATGTGCTTATTCATGTCTGTGTGTTTTTATCTGTATATAAGTGACTGATTTTTTTTTTTCGTTTTAGCTCTAACTCTAAAATTAATGCAATAAATAAGACGACATTTATAGAAGAGATTAACCCTTATAAGAACTGATACTGATGAACTTTGGTGCGAATCAATTACAATGTTGATAATATTAATAAATTTTGATTTTAAAAGATTTATATTCGAAAAATTAAAATTAAGTAATGGCCACACCAAAACTTGTGTTTAGGAAACAAAATTATAATTCACATTGTAACTAAACTTAGAATCGCGTGGGAAAAGAGCTATCAAGACAATGCCAAGACGTAACTTTTTATCATAAAGCCATTTTTGTGCATTTAAAAATATGAGTAAGTTAAGGGAAAACTCCTACCTTATTCATTTTACTTTAATAATTGTAGAAAAAAAATCGGAGTAATTTATATTTTCTTTAGTCCCTGTTCGTGCGTTGTCTTAACTAGACAAACATACATTTTCAATTCCAGTTAATGAAAAACAATGTATTATTTGTTAGATAAATATTGCATTTGAAATCAGGTTTCTCGTTGACTGTTCAGAATTCTTAAATATTTCTGCATATTTTATCGAAAACCTATATTATAAGCATCATTTTAAAATGTAAAGGCGTTAAACGAAGCAGCTGAAAACTACTCTTTTCAAATTTATCGAATTTGAGAAAATCGATTCGTAGAAAGTATTGACAAATCTTTAAAATATTATTCTCTGAACTACTAAAACGCTCTACTTATAAATTATCAAGAATGCTCTTGCGTGAACTTAATTCATTTCGTTTCGAAAGCGTGGACTGGGCAAATAGTCTCTCGTGACACTTTAAACAGAGGCATGCAATAATAGTTTGACGCAGTTTCCTATAAGTACTGAAAGTATGTTACAGTAAAATTAGAAAGTATGTATGGTTTGGGCTTTTCAGAAATGTGACCAATATTGCTCTCTCAGTTTAAGGAAACAATAAGGTTGTTCATCATGCTGTTTTGTTGTGTTTTACATAATTGCTCATAACTTTCAAACTGTTCTATTTTCTGGAAACATATATTTTATGTATAATTTTATTTTAAACAACCTGATACCTTATTTATTTTATACGCAACAATCTATTCGAGTTATTCAGGGCCTGATTACCGCAGGGGCACGTGTTGCACAGGCCCCTCCTCTAAGATTTCAGGGGCCTTAAATGCCCCGAATTTATCATAGTAATTAAAAATAAATGATAATTTCACCCTCAGAATCTAGAGTACAATGATATCATTGATATTTTTGAAAATGCCAAGACAAGGAAAAAAAACTCTTATTTGTTGATAAAATTTCCCCTTAAAAATTTGATATCTTTTGCAAATCCCAAAACCCGCTCCCAGTTTAGTCTGTATTTACTATTAAAAGTTATATCATAGATAGTTTACGGTCAAATTTTAACCACATCTTATATAATTATAATGTATTATCTCTTCTACTTTTTAAATGTACCTTTATACTATATTGTGATATGAGGCACCACCAAATTCAGCACAGCTGTGTTAATACGCAAGTATCGAAATATTTTATTGCTTCTTTAATAGCATAAGGGTCAATATATTGGGGGGGGGGGGGGCACAGGATAAATTTTGTGTCTTCAAATATTTTGGGTCCCTCCGGGGGGCGCCTGAAATAGAAATGTTCCTCATATCCAATATCAGAATGATCGGGCTCTGGTGCTATCATGAAAACAGTAAATGCTTCCCATTGAATTTTCTGGCAACAGCTGTAGTTTAAAGCTATTTTTCTTCAAAGTCTATATTTCGCTTTGCGAACATGATGTATCAAAAAGTGTGTGTAAACTTTCCATGCGTGTTTGTCTGGTTTACCTTAATGACTGGAACCTCAATTGTAGTTAAAAAAACAATTTTTTTTTAAAAGAATTGTTCTCCCTTAGTTTTGGTAGGTTTTGACACTTATTTTCAAAATATTAAAAATATATTTTTTAAAATTTTAATTTAAATTGAGGTTCTTCAATTTTGAGGGAAGTATATGGCAATACTAATATTATGGCAAATAAAATTAATATTAGAATTATACATGCGCTTTACAGTATGAAAGAGCGCACGCTGTTATATTCTTTTTCCGAACTAGAGAAAAATTAAAACTTTGTTATTATACTTTCCTGTAATTAAAATTGGATGTTGAAATGTATTTTGCGTCATGTATTTTTCTCAGATTTTCCGCGTTCATTTAAAACTAAAATTTTAATCATATCCTGTATAGAAATTTAATTACGAGTTAATTAGTAACGGGTACTTAACTTGTCGCAGTAGCATTTTAAGAACCCTGAAACCCTTAACCAACAAATAATTCTCATCAAAAATATTTTACAATAATTATTTCCATCGTTTGCTACTGAGCAATAAAAACAGTTGCATTATTTTTTGAAAATAAGAATTATGCTACTAAAATTTTGAATAAGTTAAATTATTCTCGGTCTGATTTTAGTCTTCCATATTCTAAGAAATATAAATCGGAATTTAGAAATAAAAAAAAACTGCCAAATGTTTAGATAAGAGATTTGAACTTGAGTAAGTTTATAAAAAGTTCGAATACCTCTAGACATGTGCTGGTTCCTCTTTCGGTAGAACAATCAATGATTTAACGAAACCTTTGTGCTTGAAAATTAAATGGAGGATGTACCAACGTTCTGATGCACAAAAATTGCAAATTGCTGCAGACACGTGTTTCTGTGTTACAAGGAACACCTTTTCCATTGCAAAGATGTGTGAGCTTTAGGATGAAGAGTCATCTGAGGAAAACTATCAACAAAAAAAGGTGTTCCTTGTAACAGCGAAGCTTTGGTCTGCAGTAATTTACTATTTTGTGCATTAAAACGTTGGTACATCTTTCATTTAAGCCAATGATTTGTCTACCGGGCAAGTTGTTGCTATTATACCATCACAAGGCTCCTGGTGTGCTGAACGCAAATGATTCACCGCTAAATGTCTTTTCAAAAACTCGAATAATGTTTTTAAAACGAAGGAAGTAAGGTAGGTGATCAAAAAAGATGACTATAGTTAAGCTTTGCTGAGTTTCCACAATTTTCTGCCGAAGTGTTTGACAAAATTCTTCATGTGAAATTTTACAAATCTGTAGCACATATCAAGTATAACTTTCTTTGCAAAATAAAATGTAACTATTTTTACAATACAATGTTTCTAGTTGTAGCTTGAGGGCCACTTTTTGCAAGAATCACTCTATAATATTGAAATCCCTTTCAAAATGCGGGGAAAAACGCTATCAACAAGCAGTTTTTATTTCAAGGAGAGCAATAAAATGTTCAATTAAAAGGGAAAAAAAGAATATTACAAGCAATAAGTTTAAAAAAATGTTTTCGATCCCGGTCGACCATGACCCTTGATGCGTAAAAAGTTAAAAATATATATATATTAGAGGGACGATGTGTTTTGTCAAATAAATAGTGTAATACAGTGGAGCAGCAGAAATTGCACTACTACAATTTTCTTATAGGGACCACCTTAGGAGTGAAAATTTTCTGCCAGGTTAACATAATTTTAAACCCTTCTTCCAAATTTTACTAGCTTTTTGAAAACTTCTTTGCTTATTTGTGAAAGCATCTGAAAATAAATAAAATGCGTATTGGTCGCACTGAGTTCATTTGAACAAGTTTTTCGTGACATCTGTAATAACGCCTGTATGTATCCCCTCCATTCCCCCCGAAAAAAAATGTTAGTCGTATGAAGTTCATGATTATTGTATAAGTTCGTTACAAACACTGACCGGTTATGTACTTCAATTTGTCGTTGCAATCGGCCGTTCTTTCAAAACTGCACAAATGTGTTTGTGTATTTTTTTTTTTTTTTTTGCATAACTGAAAAACGCTTTGTCGTAGAAGACTGAAAATTCATATATATAACTTTTAGAGCATCTAAATGTACATGGTCAGTTTTGGTTGCAATCGGATGTTAAAAAAAGACTACTCACCTTCTTGGGAAATAAATCTTAATTTCAAGATTTTTAGTCCAAGAAAATATTTTTCCAAAGCACTAGCTAATCCATCTCTTCAGTTAAGAAACTGTTTACCATTTTTGAGCAAATGCTGGCAAATCTAAAAATACATTTAAAATAAAAAATCTAAAATTCTTAAGCAGGTTCAATCCAAATTTGTTTATTACTTATGTTATAGAACTAATAATCAAATTTTTTTAACTTATTCTTACTCTCATTTATGTAATATTTATAATGTTCCTACTCTTAAATCACGCAGTGAACTTTTGTGTCTTCTTTTTTTCTACAAGGTTCTACATAATTTAATTGACTGCTCAGATATCGTCAATTCGATACAACTTGCTGTCTCAAGTAGGACTCTTAAGAGTCATTCTTCTTTTAAAAATATTTTTACCAGACAGAACTATGTTGATAATTTTTGTCTTCTTAAAGTTTACAAACTTTTTAACATTCATTGTCATGATTTAGATAGTTTTAACTTGTCATTTTACAATTTTAAGTCTTTATGTTTTAATATTTTAAATGTATAGTTTGTTTTAATTGTTTTTTTTAAACATTGTTGCCAATGTAACTGAATTCTTTCTATAGTGTGCAATGCTTTTAATAAATAAATAAATAAATAAATAAATAAAATGCTCTTTTTATATCGCGAACGATTTTAATTTTCCCGTTTCAAAAAATATCAGAAGGTTATTAGAAATACATGTCAGTTAATAGGTTCACAACGAAGTAATGTGGCATTCGCATCACCTAATGTTCAGCTGCTTATCGAAAAGATAATGCAGTCTAATTTGTACATATCTATTACATACCGGATGATGTTATGCTAATTATTCGCATGTAGTGTTAGATTAATTATGAAAGTACTAAAAACGATCAAACGTATTTGAACACCTTTCATTGTTTTTGACAAAACTGCATGCATTTAGGTTGCATGCCTTATCTGAAGTTGCATGCCTTAAAACCAATATTTTTTTAATTCAAATTTCCACGCCCTAGGCCACCCATGTTCAGACTTAGATAACATTTGCATTCGTAAATTGTAACCTTTGTTTAACACATTTGAGTAAAACAAAAGGAAATCAAACGAGCTAACGTTAATATAAATGTACCAGAAAGACAAACCGAAATCTTTGAAAGATCATTAACTTGCTTTGAATTTTCCTTACGATAGAATAAAAGAAAATTGTTTTAACAACAGTTAAAAGTAAAGAAAGGTGAATTAAATTTTAAGAACTAAGGAAAGAACTAAAGAAACCGTCTGGCGTCTCAAGAACCGTCTTGTCCAACCATTTTGATGCGGCAAGCATTGTACCTGTCAATGTTAGGGTGCATTACAATATATTTTAATTGCTTTTAGATCGGTAACCTGTTATAAGGAATGAAGGATCGGTTTTAATATAAATGCTCGCCATAATAATTGACAAGTTGGACAGCTTAATCTGACTGCTGAAAAGATTAGACGGAATAATTGTCCAAGGAAGTAGGTAATTACGAAGAAAAAGCCGTTAGACAATTCTCCAAAGAATTGATATAGTTGTCAGCAACGAGGGAATTCTCGAAAGTGCACAAAACTTCATTTCAGTTAAGTTAAAAGCATTTTAATTTTTCTTCGCGTAATGATAATGGTTTCACTGAATGATTAACGTAATAAGCGTTTTCTCTCATATTGCTGGTTTATCTCTTGTGAAATATAAATTATTTTCAAAAGTTTTATTTAACTGGTAAAACATTTTACCATGTTTAACAAAGCCGACTATCCGGCAACTACCTTTGCGGGATTATACCACCTTTTCATTGAGAAGAGATAAAATGGAGGGAGTAAAGACCTTCATTCATGAAACCCCAAGTCACATGATGAATTTTAAAGACAAGCATTGAAAGAAATCCGTTTTCCTTCCCTTTTTTCAGTCAAAACGTGCCAGCCATTCGTCGTTGTTGAGTCACGTGACTTGGGGGTCTTTGGGTCAGCTTTTGCTAAGCCAATGATTGGACTTGCTCCCACCATTTTAATTCCTGCTCTTAGCACCTAATTAACACATTGACTGCTAGGGACGACATAACTCGTCCTCCAGAATTATGCTGTATGCGCTAGGGACGAGATAACTCGTCCTCCAGACAACACGTTGGTATATTTTTTCCGCGGGTTCCATTGGCTTTCCTGGCTGTTCTGCCGCGCATAGACGAACATTTAGACAAGGTTCAAAAAGAGAATACAAGATGGCGTCATACTGCGTTTGCTGTAAAAACATTTTCTGATGTAAGCAGGCGTGCGTGCGATCAAACGAAATAGCGCGCGAGTTTTTTGTGCTGTAGTCTGTGAATAAATAAAAACGTAAAATGAGCAAACGTAAGTATATATGTCTTACATATATAAGTATGTGTAAGAAAATGAGTCGTCTGCCATTCTCTGAACATTCGAAAAGAATAGCGTTATCAATGCAAAACATGTGCGTCCAAACCTACCTTATGTGTTGTCCCTTGCTTTGAAAAATATCACAGTGTGGAAAATTTCTAGAAAAAAAATATATAGAATTTGTTTTGTAAGCTGTATTATTCATGAAAAAGTCCAATAAAACTGTTTTCCTTCAAATTGTTTCAAATAATTAGCTTAGCGCAGGGACTCCATATATAGGCTGTGGACGACGCAGTTAATGTGTTAAACATGAATTGATTCGAACCACAGAACTTACGCTTGATGACCAAGGTACATAATAATAGAAGCAATTTTTAAAATGTGATGCTATCATTATAATATATTTTGGCAAATGATAATCATTTTTGTTATTATAAAATAAGAAAATACTTTTCATTAACACCTCGACTACAAATCCTAATCGAAACCTACTTATGTCCAGTGCACCATTTATTTTTGAAACAGATGATATGGTGAATTTAATTGTAATGCAGACATTTTCAAGCCTTTGTAAGGAAAAGTGAAATAGTTTATTTATTATTCACTTGTCCAAGTTAAAAGCATTTTTGTTTTTATCTGTGTAATGATATTGGTTTCACTGAATGATTAAAATAAGACGGATTTTCTCTTATATTGCTGGTTTATCTATTGTATAATGCAAAATATTTTCATAAAGTTTAAGTGAATTGGTAAAATATTTTACCATGTTTACCGACGCCGACTATCCGGCAGCTACCTTTTCCAGATTATACCTCCTAATTAAGCATGTAGTCAATTCCAATCAGAGAACTTACCCTTGAAGATCGAGGTACATAATATTGGAAGCGATTTTTAAAATGGGATGTTGATATCAAAATATTTTTTGCCATATTATAATAATTTTTGTTATCATAAAATAGGGAAATTATTTTAATCAACACCTCAACTACATATACTAATTGAAAAATACTTATGTTCAGTGCAGCATTTATTTGTCAAACAGATGGTATGGTGAATTAAATTGTAATGCACAATTTGTCAAGCCTATGTGGGTGAAAATTGAAATAATTAATTTATCATTCCCTTATCCTTTCATTTAAAAATCACTGATTTTTTTTTATTTCAAATTAAGTAGTTATTTCACAATCATTTATTTAACAATCTTAAAAATATCTACCCTTATTTTGTCATTCAGTGATTACTTTATGTGATTTTTCACTTATTTCAGTTCATTTATTAAATTATTTATTCATTCAAAGAACAATGTTTATAGAGGTAAACATAAAAAACAACGTACATTTGCAAAATATTTTAATTACCACTTACCCACACACGCACATATATATATTGCTTATTCTCTGCTAAACATTTTCTTAAAAACTTGCAAAACAAATTCATACATATGTATTTATTTTTACCGTATGTTCCTAAAAAATGTGGAAACTATTTATATTTAATCTTTTCGAACTTCTTTTTTTTCCTGCTTAAAATAAACTTATGGAAATGACATTTAAAAGATTTGAAATGAATAGAAAATTAATCCAAGGAAGTGAAATCCTTTTACTTTGCCGGAAAGATTTTATTCGAAGGACCGGAAATTACTTCTTCATTTTTTTTAAAGGAAAGAAAAAAAAAATCTGAGAGAAGAAGAGGAAAGATGCCTTCAATTTAAACAAAATTAAAAACATATTTTCTCCTGGTGTTTTTTTTAATCATAATTATTATGGTGTAACATTCTACTTTAAACAAGATGTGACTAATAACTTTTTTGAAGAAAAAAGAAAGAAAAAAAGTCCGTAAGATCTGCTTTTTAAAAAGTCAAATAAAAAATGGGTGATTATACAATGAAGAAATCATCGAGGTAAAAATATACGTTTGTTTTAAATTTTCTTGTTTCAAGGATTGGTGCTTATATAATTTTTTTAAACATACCTCCATTATAAATTTATTTTCTTTAATGTGTATCTAAAATATATTTTCAAATTCAATTTTATGCTGTGTACGCAAAGAAGGCAAACGTACACCAGAACATGTTTAGTTGCTTGATAAAAGTCAACAAACGAAATCAATACAGCACAAATAGACAAATTCTATATCAATTAATGTGTATTAATATAAATAAAATCCATTGTTGATCATAAAACTACAAAATGTTAGATATTTTGAGATTTATTAACCATCAAATTTCAGATGTGAACCAGTTTTCCTTTGATATCTGGTTTATATAATACAACTTAAAATATTAGACATGCTAAATTTCCAGCTTGGAATATTCTAGAAATTGAACCCTCAGTTAAGGTGAAATAACAATGACAATAGCACAAAATGCAGATTACTGCAAAAAGTGCAAAATTACTGTGTGTGATTACTGCAAAGATGGTTGAGCTAAGTTATTTACTTTGAATTAGAAGTTGGGAAAAATATAACCTCTTACAGAAATATTTTTTTCCTCTTAAAAGTACAATCCTTATGGTACTTAACTAGTCGTTAAATTTGATCTTTATTTTCTCTTTCCAAACTGTTCAGTCCATCAGAAGAATACATAGAAGATATTCAACTCATCTCACATAAATGATTCCTACAAACCGTGCGTATGAAATCTCGGCAGATTCAGTAATTTTCAGTCAAAATAAAGCCATTTGCTAACTCATTAAGTTTAAATAATGAACCTCATTCATTAATAATTCATATGGTGCTACTTAATTCATCAGATTGTCATTTTAATCTCTCAAAGTTACGCAAATAGAAATTCACTCATTGAATTGCATCAACAAATTGCTACTCCGGGATAAATGGATCCCCGTTTAGTTGAGTTGGATGAGAAAATACTCGTTTTGTTATGCAATCAATTACTGTTTACCTATTTGGGGTGAAAATTCGGTTGGAATAATCTGAATGATTGATATGCTCCTTCAGACTGAATTGTTGAGATTGATAGCTCGTAAAATTTTGTACCTAGTATCTTTAAAATGTACCGCGAACATACTGTAAGATCTATACCTATATTAAAATAACTTAGGTTTTAAGAGAAAATATTATTAGATGAAGAGAAAAAATAAAATGAATTAAATGTCTTTCAATTCTATTGCGTCACGTTAAGACTGACAAGAAGTTATACTAAAGAATTTAAAGAGGGATCGTCCACATCAAAACTGATTCTTTTTTTTTCAGAACTATTTTTGAGTGTATCGTCAAACTAAAAAAATAATAAATAAATGTAAAAAAATTGAACTTTTTGTATTTCAATTTAAAAAATGACACTAAATGAAATAAAATGGTACTAAATGAAAATTAAGTCTATTCCTGTGGAGAAAGCGTTATCTCGCAATGAATGGCTAAGTAAAAAAGTTAAGATTACTTACATTTTTTTAAATGAAAAAAAAATTGAAAGTTGTTCTAAAAATTACAGAAAGTCAAGAAAAAACAATATATTTTATGATAAAGCTTGTATTTTTTAAAAGATATGATTTGCGTAATTTACTTTTTTAACGTTCATGTAAAATCTTCATTGTACTTTCGAGAGAAATGGGTGTCTCAACAAGTCAAGTTTCGGTGATCTTGGAAATCTTGGTGTCATTGAAAGGGAGGAGAGAGTCTTAAAGATTGTAGTTTTTGATTTAAAATGAGTGTATTTATCTACATTCAGTGAACTATCGCCGAACTTTTCTTTTCGAAAGTGAGAAGGACCGTAGATAATCCGCCCTGCAGATAAACCGCTTGTGGATAATCAGGAGTTTAATGCATTGCCTATTAAGATGAAAAAAGATTAAGATGGGGAACCCTTTTTAATAAAAGATATGAGCTCACAAGTGTTGAACAGCATGGCGGCTTTTTCGTGGAATGGTCATTTTGTATTTTGAGATAAAGACAAAAATAGAACTGGTTGGATTAAAACTATCATAACATTGCAGTTAACTTGAAGTTACGTATAATCATTGGTGGGAGGGGAGAGGTCACAGTTTTGAATAAATCCTCAATTATTTTTTCAAATAGTTAATAATAATAGGGGTAATGCAAATAATTCGCAATAAAATATTATTATTTTTTCTAAATAAAAATATATCCCACAAATTGACCTATAAATACATGTTTTTTTTTTTTTTTTTTCAAAACACTTTAAAATATGTTCTTTGGCAATAAAATTATATTCAAACTAAAAAAAAATTAAAATTAAAAACAAATCTTCGTTTAATTTAGGTATGTTTTGGGGTTAACAACCATTTAGCAACATCGGGATTTAACAGAAAAGACAACAAATATTTAAAAATCAAATGCCACAAAACATTAATGAACATTGTAAAAATGCCTGATTATTTAAGTAGCAGTATAATTTATTCCTCATATAGTTTTAAAAACTAGGCATTTTCAAGCGCACTAAACTAGAAAAAAGCCCCACATTTACTAATTCCAGACAAAAACAAAATATTTATATATATATGTTGTTTTCCATCCGATTGGTGGCTTTATAAGTTTTAAAATTTATTTAATAGATTTTTCAGTGAGTATTTTCTGATATAGAGCTTCAATTTGTTCTTATAATACTTTAGAAAACTAAATTGGATATGTTGTCAAATGGCAACACTATGTATTTTATGGTTAAACCAACTGTTTTGAAATGTATCTTTAAACAGAAATAGCACAATTGATTACTGCTAAAAGCAAATCAAAGCCAAATGTAAGATAGCGTTTATCATTGACATTTTCATTGGCAAATTCACACTTAAAAAGTACTTTTACTAAAATATCAAAAATAATTCTCACGCATTCCAAACAAATTCCTTCCATTGTAGTTGATTAATGGGCAGTAAGCGCAGTTGATGATCTAAAATAAATCAATTCTTCCGTTTCTCATTTTAATCATCATAGAATTTATGCAAATGCGAACTCTACATTCATTAAATTTTCGCAGGCCGAATTGTTGTAATGGAAATGAATTGAACACATAAACTTCAACTTGATGAGAAAATGAAAGTCTGTCTATTGGTAGCGCTCAAGTGCTTCTAGCACTAGATAAATTTTAATTGCAGGATGTGACTGTAGAAATTTCGGGGAAACTTTACGTTGTGAGATGGGAAATGTTTGAGGTGTTTCCTTCAGTTAAAATTGTACTACTTTAAGTCACTGAAATTGATTTAAAAAGAAATATAACATAGGACACGGAAATATATTTATTTTCTTAACATTACTTTTTTGTTAATTAGTGTCAGTTTTTTAAAACAGGATGTTCATCGTGTGGCGTCACAAGTGAAGACAGCCATCTTCACTTGTGTGATCAGAATACAGTAAAAACTGAAAATGACCACCCTTGTAAGTTGACCACCTGTCTAAGTTGACCGCTTTTTTCAGGCACGAAACTAGCCCTTATGATATAAATCAACCTCTAAGTTGACCACCTGTTTAAGTCGACCACTGAGGTAGTGCACCGCGAGTGATCAACTTACACAGGTTTTACCGTATTGGATCGAATCGCGTGGTTGTCTTTTCTGGAAAAATATCGATTTTTGGTGATTTTTCACATCGAGCAATTATTTTTAGCGGAAAGAGAATTGTTAGATAAATAAAATACTAATTCGGTGAAGTTTGGAAATGACCTGAACCTTTGTTCTGGTAACCCTAATGACTTGTTTACTTGTGACGTTAGCAGCGAAAATGAAAACAGCTACTATCCGTCTTTTAAGAATTTAAGGGAGACATAAGTCAAAATTAAGAGAAAAAGTAACTCTCCCATGTTTTAGGCTATGCTCTTTCCAAAAAAAAATATTTTTGGATAATAACCCAGTTCAGAAATTTCTTTCTAAGGTTCAATGGTTGGAGAGCACTACAAACCCAATTTATTAAATTGTGTTGAATTGAAAAAAAATTGTTCTTACTTTAAAACTCCGTCGACTAAACGTAACTTGATTAACTTTCCATCTGTCCATCTGATAAAGCTTCAACAACTAAATTGGAGATAAGTACTTCAAGATGACTTGTTAAGAAAAATTATTTTTCAACCAAGTGTTTTCATATTAGCGACGATTAACAAAGTTCGATTAGATTTCCACCAGAGAAAAAAGAAAAAAAAAACCCGCATTGATAAAATCTATTTGCATTATTTGTTTTTATTTTTTGGCACTCATTTCACGACCTAGTGCCATATTTACTTCAAGAAATTCCAATGAAAAAGCAATAAATTAAATAACCAAAATGTCATAAATACGTACCACATTCCTCATATTTCATGGATTTACTAGCTGCCAAATATTTGATGTTAGATATGAGTAAAATATTCTGAAGTTACGTAAGAAAAAATGCAGATCGTTGAAATTACCTTATCTTTCTTTACTAATAATAAAGCTGAAAGTCTGGATCTCTGTCTGTCAGAATTTCTGGATCTCTGTGACGCGCATAGCGCCTAGACCGTTCGGCCGAATTTCATGAAATTTGGCAAAGAAATAGTTTGTAGCATAGGAGCGTGCACCTCGAAGCGATTTTTCGAAAATTTGATTCTATTCTTCTTCTATTCCAATTTTAAGAACATTTTCCCGAACAAAATTATCATAAGATGGACGAGTAAATTATCAAGTCATTATAACGTGAAACCGTAACATGGGCAAGCCAATTGGCGAGAAATTCACCGTACATTATTTGTAAATGTACAGGCGAACCAAAATACCTTTTAATGTTTTACTAAAGCCGTGCGAGTTTACATACAAATAATTGAATGACAAATTCAGCAACACAATTCATCCCATTTTTTTTCTTTTTTAAAACTATTGCTTGAACTTAAATTTGTTAAAGTAAATGGTATCAATGAAGAAATAGGTATTTTAAGTTGCTTTAATATAACAGAGTAAGGTACTCCCGACGAGTAAACCGCAAAAAACCAACTGATTTAGTGAGAAGGCTAGTTGTTTGGCTTATAAGAGTTTTGCTTTCATTGCTCAAATTATGTTACCAAAAGGTGATCAACGATATTGGCTTGAAATTGTGGCTGCCCTTTGAAAACGTGCAACAGAATTGTATCGAGAATTACTGGAAGCCAACTGTGAAATAGCATTACCGTATAGGGCGATTGCTCCTTGCGATAAAGCGCTTCGTAGGAATCGGAATAAGACTCCAACGAAATTCAACGTACTCCAACGAACGAGAACAAACTTCGTCGGATTTCTATTCTATTCTATTCAAGAGTCACAACTGACTTCAACTGCATTTATGTCGAGGACTGCATACTAAGTGCCTTGCCTCCATTGTTTTTATATACCGATAGATGGCAGCACCATCACTGGATCGAGCAGTTAATGAGAATTTAGAACTAGTCCAAGAGCTAATAGCTACCTGGTACTAGCACCCCCAGAGGTATCGTTTCACTTGGAGGACATTGAGACCACGAGCATATTTAACGTCGCCCAGTCCCCTTTAATGACGACGGTGGGTCTTCGACCAGCAAGGATCGAACCCGAGGCCCTCCGGCCCCGAGTCCAATGCCTTACCGATCAGGCTACCACGGCCCTTCGTCGGATTTGCTGCGCACAGGTCAGCCCGCCATTCCTTAAGATCATATTGACATCATGAGAAGTGCCATTGTCATCGACTGTGAATGTAGTTTCCGGGAATTATTTTTAGAGGATAGTCTCGGTCATCATGTGCCCCAAGCATGCAACTGATATCAACAATCAGCATCTACGCAGTGGTTTCTAACGGCTTCTGGAAAAGGATTATAAGCTTTGCTGGAGATTACATGGAAGGAATATATTGCAATTTTACTAGCAAGTTTATTTAAAAACTTGCAGAACCCGCACAGCGATGCCAGTGCTAAAAATTTAATGGAAGTCCAATGAATAAAAAAAATTGACTCCCCCTCTAATGTGAAATGATTATTTTTCTTTGTATACAATGCGTACACATCTTTTCAAAAAAAAACTAAGTTTCTTTGGAATTTAAAACTTTTCGTCAAATCATTAAATTAGATTTACAGTTGCTTTAAAACTATTTAGCGAGTGAAGCGGTTTTTACTGCAATTTAAAAATATTTCGCCAAATAAACAAAAAAAAAGCATCAAATAATATCTTTCGTATGTAAAAATAATTCCGCAACTCTATTGTTTATCGCAAAACTTGCCCAGCAACCACGCTATCATAATCGATCCGTCTAACGAAAAATAAAAAAAACGTCCCGTAGAACGTTCAAAAATAGTCGTCAGAAAAAATAAAGAAAATGTCGTACATTTCACTCGGATAAAAACAAATCAAAAGTTTCTTTTCTTTCAAAACAATGAATTACATTAACGGTTGCCTTAAAACAATGATCCTAGACTGAACTGCTCAGCGCCTAACACGCCAAGCGACCACGCTACCGGAACCCAGCCTTTTTGCGAGTGAAGCCGTTACCGTTGCAACAGCGACGGCATCGGTGAAGCGGATGTTTTTTTTTTAGCAATAATAAATGTTTTGCCAAACAAACAAAAAGGTATAAAATCACATTAACAGTAGCTTTCAAATCTTTATATATTAGGAACTGCTTTGCCCGGCGTTGTCCGGTCTACCTTGAGAACAAAAATTGTGTCAAGTGACATATATTCAACAATTAATTAAAAGAATAGCTTAATAACTCAAAGAATAACTTAAATAAAAGAAAAAAAAACACCATGCAAAATCACCTTTCCAGACAATGACGACATATATTAAAATACTTTTAGGAAATTAAAATGTGAAATATGGATTTTAAAAGCGTAACCATGGAAACATGAAATAAAATAAGCTTAAAAAATCAGATGCAAAATAATAAAATATACAATGGATTCAAAAAGTGTAACCATGGAAACGCGAAAATAAAATGGTTGACAACCTGAATCAAAATGACATATTTCAAAATTGATTTAAAAACGTTTATAACTTTTTTTTTCCTTTGAAGATAGAAGCTAATCTTTTCGACCAAAGGTCGAGAGAGATCTGGAGTAAAAAATCTCGCTTTTTCCAAAAGAAGTCAAAAATAAAACTGTGGGACAATTCCTTCACTTTTTATTGATAGATTTAATAAAGAAAGTAGTGCCTAAATTTCAGCTAAGCCTAAAAGAGTTCGAGCTAAAAACTCAAATTGCTTCCGTCGTAATGAAGTTAGAGCATTGAAATAAATTGTTTAGAACGCAGAAACTTCTACCCTTTTTAACGATATATAATATTAATATGCGCAAGTAATTTTTCACCCCTTTAATAGCCAATAATAGGCAATTTACGTGAAATTTAGGCCAAAATTTTAATAAAAAAAGAACTATTTATCGGATTTTTTTGAATTATAGCCTTTGTTACTCAGCAAGAAAGCACCTTTCATATAGTGAAAGAATATATTTCAAATAGGTGCAGTGGTTTCCAGAGATTACCTCGACCATGTAAACACACAAAAATCCGCCCTCTCTCTTTATAATATTAGTAAAGATTATTCATACCTGCGTTGTCATTACTTTGCTTACAACTCTCGTAAAATTCTATGTTGTTAATATTAAACCTCGTTTCATTTATGAATTGAACCACGTAAAAAAATTAAAGAAAATCATAATAATATTAATAACAACAATAAAAAATAGAAAGAATCCTAGTTAAAAAGACTTCTGAATAATATTAATGATAATAAACAAAATAGTCAAAATTTATGTGTCAAGGTCGAAGTTTTAGTCTCTTTGCATAAATACAAGCAGTAGGAAAGATAAAACTTTAATAGAAATAAAAGAGATTATCTTCTTTCTTCAGGGTTCCTGATCGTTTTGCCGGCGTTCTTAAGAAAAACTTGTTCGAACTTAGCATCGAGTTTGGGGGGGGGAGGGGGGGGGGGTTGTTCTCAAAAAAAAAAAAAAAAATCTTGGATCCTTTTTCGACACTACTAAAATTTTCCATCGTGGTTGTTAGCAAATGAAAGATTAATATAAGCGAATGTAAACCGTACTGTCCCACCGAATATAAAGGATGTTCCGTTTTAATCTGTAAGACCTTCGTATTTGCAACCGTTAGTCCTAGATGTATACTTCCCATTGCAAAAATTTTCAAAACCAGATGCAGAGTTAAGATATTGAAAGTTAGAGGTAAAAATAAAAATGAGTTAAAAAATACAAAAATTAACTTTTTATACGGACCCCAGGTTCCCTAAGTTATATTTAGGGAAATAATCTCCATTGGAAAAATATTTCCAACACAAAAAGTTTGAAATTAGTACGGCCGATATTCACCGAGATATGGAACATAGCGTTTTGTGACTTATACAAATTTTCACTCGTCGTCAGTAACACATTTTGGGGGAAAATACAGCAGTTAACAAGTTTTTTGAAATTACATGTGCGCATAGAGTGTGGTATTTTCTAACTATTCCATGCTTTGTAAAGGGTTTTTGCGTATCACGGCATAACATTTGCATTTATTTTTGAATAGCAATGAACAATATAAATACCTTGTTTTTCTTACTTTGACGACCTGTCATTCTTCTGAAAGAGCGATAACTTCCAATCTCATCTTCTGTATGGTCCCTTAAAACTTGGAATATCTCCTTGAGTTTTGGTCTCACAAATGTAAAGTTTTTTGTGTCAGTTATAATTTTTAATGGATATTAATTCCCTGAATATGAGTAAGGGGACCTGGGCCCGTAAAAAAAAGTTAAATTTTGTATTTTGTGATTCATTTTTATTTTTGCTTCAAACTTTCAATATCTTAACTCTGCATCTGATTTTGAACATTTTTGCAATTGTTAGTATACATTTAGGGTTAACGATTTCGAAAATAAAGGTCTTGCAGGTTAAAACGGAACCCCCTGTATAAATAAAAATTAGATGGATAGATATGCAGTTAAGGAGTCCTACTACAGCACCAAAACATATACTTGAAGTATTTTCTGCACCCTTTTTACTTTCTTTTACAAAAAAGGAAGCATTGTATTCGTGAAAAAAATTTCACTCAAAATTCGGCCTTAATTTCCATTTTGCTCACCCCCAAATGAATGTTAAGTTTTTTTTTTCAACCCGACCACACGTGGATATGTGCCTAGGAACGTACGGACACCCGAAATATCCATTTTGACGATAACCGAGTTAATTACAACGAGTTTTCTCGTGACGTCCGTATGTACGTATAACTCAAGAACGGAATGTCCTAGAAAGTTGAAATTTGGTACGTAGACTCCTACTGGGGTTTAGTTGTGCACCTTCCTTTTTGGTTGCATTCGTATGCTCCAAAGGGGTCTTTTGCCTCTTTTTGGGGGGAAATGATTGTTGATTTCGATGCAAACTCATGTGGTATTATAACTTGACGGACACTTGGCGATATATCGCCAGTCTTTTGGTCGCCAAGTTTTGTCACCAGCTTGACGAAAAATTTAGCGATTTTTTTATTCTTTTATTTATAAATCTGGTTTCAATTTGGCCACTGTTGGTGATATTTAGAGAGTAAACTATTGAATCATATTAAAACTGCAAATAAGGAGAAAATTACATTAAATTGGAGTAAAAGGAAGTCATGTGATGCACACAACAGCTCGTTTAGATTAATTTTTGCTGAAACTTGGTCACCATTGCAAAACTGGTCAATCATAGAAGAAAATTGATGCATGGTTTGTTAAAGTATTTAAGTATACCTTTCTATTTTTTCATCGACTTTGAGTGGGCAAACTTTTTTTGACCAAAGTAATACCTATTAGCTCATGCGAGAACACTTTTCTAAATGTAAAATATGGCACAATCACAACACCCCTTTAGTCCAAAACACTACATTTACCGTACCACAAATAGTCTGATGGCATCGAAAAAGAAAGAATTTTCAAACCGAGCACTGGAACGCTATTTGCAGCTCTTTACAGTTCAATTTTCGCTTTCTTAGCAGCAATTATGCGAAGATTTTCATTTCCTCTTTTCTGGTATGTTGATTCCCTCACGGATATTAGAAGGGCGAGAAGAAAGCAATTTCCTTCTATCGTCTGCAATCTGTTTTCTAACGGAATAATACACCTGCTTGATTTAAATGGAACACTCTCCGAACCACTCTGCTAGGGAAATGAAATATAGTAATATTTCTGGCACTAATGAAGATATTTTTTTCTTTTTGATGTTTGTCTTAAAATACTTCAGAAATTCGTTAACGAATATACTGTCGTTGATATTTTAAAAGGCTATGCGTTTATATTTTCATTCTATAACTATTGCAATAAACTTCAATAAAAGTATAAGAAGAAAAAGTAAAATTAAAAAAGTCGATGTATTCTTCAAACATTAAATTATTTTTCTTCGTGAGGATCTATTACACAGTAGTAACAAAGTACATGCACTGCCGTGGAAAGGTGAAGCGTAGCACCTGCAGAAATGAGAATTCGACACATTTGAAGAAACACGTTTTGCATTCCGTATACTAACAATAGGGAAATGTTGGAATTCACACACACTAAAGGTAAAGTACGATAGATGAGAAAATGCAAAAACTGAAAAATGAAACATTTGCAACTAAGCTACTGCACTGTGCGTAACCGGCTGGTGGCGTGATGGTTAGGCGCTGGTCTTCTACGCCTGTGGACCCAGGTTCTGACCTGGATTGCCAGTCGATGGATATTCGAGATGCAGAAAATCTTCAGCGCCCATGTCGTATGATTATGCGGCACGTAAAAGATCCCTTGGGTATTCGTTTGGCTTAGAATATCCCTCGGCAAAATTTAAAATTTCTTATTGCAATTTCGCATCAAATGAGAGCCCAGGAGCCTCCATCTGGTGGATTCTGGGTGTCAAAAACACTACTATGTCATGCATCAGCGCCTTAATGACACACGAAAGCATGACGCATTGTTGGGGAGCGCACTAGGTCTGGTTATGGTCCAGACGCCTCTTGAGGTAGGTCTCTTATACAGCCCCATTGGAAAGGGGAAAAAACTGCGCTTTGCGTACCCAGTACAGTATTGTCAACATTTTTCATTTTTAAATTTAAACAATGAAATTTAATTTCTGTTAAACAACTAATTACATTGTGTAGCGTTATGTTTTGTACCACATTCAGTGGTTACACAATATGTACATACATATGGATAAACCTTTTCCTTTGATTAAAGGTCATACTATTTGTATATTATGAACATACATATTGCATAACCGCTTCATTTGATTAAAGGTCATATTACTTGTATATTATGTGGATACATATTGTATAACCACTTCATTTGATTAAAGGTCATAGTACTATTTTCCATGACAGCATTTTCTTAGTTATTTTTGAAACTCCTAACAATTTGAAAATCCGAACTACCAGTGGTTTCATTTAATTCGGATTTCCGCATTAGTTTTAAAGTTTTGTTAGTAATATTTACTCTCTGCTAATTACTCTCAAAAAATTAAAAATCAAAAATCCGCTCTGCAAAACATCTTTGAAATTTCCAAACACAACCTCTTTAGTTTGAAATAACTGTTTCATATATTTTTGTTTCGATTGTAAGATTTAGTAAATCAAAGGAGAAAATAACTTCAAAACCTAATTTAAAATACAGTGGCCGCCGCTGATATGAATACGTTTAGCAGTTTTTATTCCATAAAGCGGTTAATTCAATAAATCGAGTATTTCAGTAAGGTTGGACTTTTTCTGTTTTTGACGTTTTGTTTCATTAAAGCAGTTAATTCTATTAACCACTGATTCAATTAACCACCGTCCACTGTACGGAAGGTAAATAGTTTGTATTTTAATGCGTTTAAAAATTATAATGGGGGGGGGACATCATTTTCAGGTCAAAAAGTTTTTGCATGCAATATACTTACAGCCCGGTTATGACATCCTCAGAAGGCTGCTTCGTCCTTGTTATGGACTCATTAGTCATGAATGGTCAATAACCGAGCTGTAGGCAGATAATATCTCATTGAAACTGAGATTACCAACAAACTCGTAACCTTTGCCCTGGCTAAAGGCCGTTAACTTACAGCTTGAAACAACTTTTGTCTTTCTATTTTGATGGTAAAGCTTCATTAAATAAAAACGCGCATCAAAGTCAATATTATACATTAAAATAAATTTATTATCTGACATTTTTCTGCTTTTAAATGGTGGTTGATGATATATATAGGAAATTGTTTTTATGAATAAGATTTTATGGCTTATACTGCCGGCGATCAATACCATCCTGTTAAATTTCCTCCTAAATTTTCCTAAAAATAATATCATTCTTATAAATGCGAGGTTAGATGTAATGCAATTTATCAATTCTATCTAAATTCCAATCATTACTTAAGCATTGTTCTTAAAATTTTCCCTTGAGTTATTCATAAATCATTTATACGGGAAAATATTTCCAATCATTAAACATTTTTATCTCATTGTGTGGAGCGTGTGGAGTCGTTTATGAAAATGATTTCCTATACCCCTCTATTGTTTGCTACAATGATGGAGACTTCAGTCACGGACAATTTATCAAAACGCCTTTTGTCACGTGGTAATCCTTTGAACCAATAGGAATTGGTTTTTCAAACGCTTTGTGAGTTATGGATGGGATTTAGCCTAGTTGCTTTATAGTTCAAAAGTAGCTATTGGAAATGAAGTATTCAGAGATCGGATTTTAATTCCGAGTTGAGTGATGATATTTTCAGCCGCGGATTTTTAAAGTATTAGTGGGAAACCTCAAATTTTAATCTAACATCTTTCGGAAACAATTGATTAAAATTTACGTTTTTTGCGTGCTAGAAAATTACTGCGGCAAGAGACTTTTTGCCATAAGACATCAGCAACGAATCTTCTTTCATTTTATAAGCACATAATAGATATGCAGATAAATGCACAGTGCGATGCTTCACTCAAAAAGCCTCATTTAAAACTTCTTAGATAAGGTCTGATAATCCCTTTCGGGTGACAGCTAAGAATGCTAATCAAAAATAAATAAATAAATATAAATAAATAAAATGAAGAGCACAATATACAGTCGAGTCGCGACTTACGCGAGGTATGCGTTCCGAGACTTCTCGTGGAGTCGAAATTTCGCGTTGCAGAAAAATGTACGAATACAGATTTTTAGAAACATACCAAATTATTTTAGCAGTGCTAAACACCTCTTAAGCTGCTTCAAAGCATTCCTCATCGCTACATTACAGTATCTTACATAAAAAACTAAACTTTTAATGTTTTTAAAAAAATAAAAAAAAACCGTTTTATTCAACATAAAATACTTTAACATGCACAAAATGAATGATCAATCGGAGGGAAAGGCATAAAAAACAACACTGCACAGTGTGTAATAATAACAAAATGCTGCACTATAATAATACTGTACAGTAGATACAGTAATAATATCCATAAGTCGAAAAATAAAAATGATGATGATTAATGCTCCATGATCTCATATTCAGATGGTTATTCTTTTTTAATACATTTTTAAATACAATTGCTTCGCCTTTTCTTTTGTGACGTTTCCATTTATGGCAACAGCCTCTCATCCTAATCTCTTTAACCCACAGCACAAGAGCAGCTACATTTTCATAATACTTATTTACACTGCTTAGACACTACTCTGCAAGTTTCAATCTCGAAACTATGTTCAAACTTCGAGTTCAAACACTTTTAATCTTGAGCAAAACTAAAGGTTTTGATAAACTCCACCTTAAGTCCAGTCTGTACAAAGTATAAATACAAATGTAAATGATATCAGCTTACAAATTTAACTGGAAAAAGTCTTCTTTATTTTTTTAATATGAAAGTAAAATAATTTTGCTTAATTTTATTTTCACGAGAAGCCATAGAAAAAAAATACGCTTAACATAAATCTTATTGTTATTATTTTATTATTTGAAATTTTATTATATATGCCTGGTATGTTTTTTGTAAAAATTAATTAAAAAATGCATTTCCGAGCTGAATTCCTATGTTGATCAACTTAATATTGTCAATTGCAGTGAAAGATTCACACTCTGTGGAACATTCGACGACATAAATTCGATTTACAGATGCATTGAAGGTTAAAAACTTTGAGATTGAATAAGGCTTGAGTTATTAACAATGATTGCAAATATGTTCAATAATTACTTTTTACTGTCGAAATTGAAACAGTTGAAACATATGTAACTAATAAAATGAACTAGATATTTAGAGTAATCGAAAGCACAATAAATGTACAGCTAAAAGCTGCATCACCGAGGCGCGAAAATCATTTATCTCCTATTATACTTAAGTATTTCTTGAAGAAACTCAAAACTTTGTGAAAGTTTTATACTAGAAGTAATCATAAAGTGCAAGGTAGCTAGTTTTTCCATGATAACTGTAGTTGAAATCGTTTTCAAATTTTCTACGAAACTTTTCCTTTTTAGTATCGGAAAAAGTTTAGTAAACTGTATAACATTTTTGGCATTGTCGAATTATCGTAAAAGAAAAGAGTAAATCTCAAAATAAATACTTTAGGGGCTTTTGCGAGTAGATACGGAAAGCACCACTTTTTTATCTTTTAAAGAAAACGGAATTTCAAATGTTGAAACAGTCAAGAACAGGAATTTGTTTCCTTTCGGAATTTTTTCTATTATTTAAAAAAGACCGTTTGTTTGTTTTATGTCTAACAACATTCAATAAAATATATTTAAAGCCTTTTTGTGCAGGATTGCTATTAAAATATTAACATCATTTTATTACTTTTACTACGATTTACTTTCATTGCCGAAGCTCTTTATTATATTAAAACATTGCTTATTTAGATAAGTATTTAAAGTTATATATAAAAAGAGAAGGTTTTTTTATGTTTGTGTGGGGGGGGGGTTCTAGTCTACTTTTAAAGTTTCCTTTGTTTTCCTTTTTTGTAAGTAATTTTGTTACGCGATAAAAAAAAATATAATCAACTATATCACAATCCTTTTATTTTTATAATTTCAAAATGGACATACACTATTTAGCAAAAACATGCGTGCATTTATACACTAACTCATTAATTTATTAGCATCTATTAAGTATTTCATTATTTTGTTAACATTTTAAACGTTACATTTGGTTTTTACTTATTATAATAATATCAAACACCAGATCATACTTTCAAGTTTTTTCTGCATGAAAAATGCTTTTAAAAGAAAATAAAATGAAAATATTAAACCATGGATGTCAAAGTCTAAAGTTTTTGAATTATAGACTTTAAGAAAATAGTAAAATATTATTGAACCCTACGCTATTTCGAGAAGATTACAAATCCAAAAATGTGGCAAATTCAAATAAAATCGTAAATATTTTACAAATTTCATTTCTCTGAACGAAAATATTGCGAAAACTTTCTCTTAAAGTGTATGAAGAAAGCAATGTTTAAAGAGGTTCTTGGGTTTTTATATGAATATTTATTGCTGCATAAATATGAAAGTATTTCAAGTTATTTTATCATCTTCCCACTTTTAGGGATATTTAGTGAAAGGAAAATAATAAACTAAGAAAATGTTCCGAATGAAAGTGGGATATGATTGTTTGTTTTATGAATAACATTGAAACAGTAAGTTGCTACTGGATGATAAAAACTATTTTTCCTTCTAGTTTCCATTCCGTGAGAATTTTTTTTCTGCTGGGATAAGCTTTTCTGATTTTATATTCAAGAAATCATTTCAGTTACGTTAATAAATAATTTAACTGAGTGTAACTGAGATTATTTCCACCCTTTGTATTTTATATAAAAAACTAGAAAATCACCTGTGATGGCATGAGGGGTGAAAATTGCTTCTACATTTGACCGAAGCAATCGCCTGTTTGGTGATAATTTGATAGTTGAAATTTTAACCCTAACTCCCGTGGATTAACCCTGAACTCTAATAAATAGCGTTCCTTTTTGACCACTTTTTCGTTTCTTTATTCTCCTAAAATGAGTCTTACCCGTGAAACAGTTAAGCTACAGGATTCAGTTCAGCCTCGTCAAAATCAAGCATTTCTCTGTCTGTCAAATAATAACAAAACATAAAGTAACACCTTGGAATTATTTGCAATTTTTTTAAATACAACATGGCAACGATCCTAAATGTAAAAATCCAAATAGTACACATATCCTATTTTTCTGCCCCTTTCGATTTTTTAGAAAGTTGCATTTTTTAATGCAATCAGCAAGTTGATTTTTTTTAAATTAAAAATTGAAGGCAACATATTATTTTCCCATCCTATCCCAGTTCTCATACCTAACATACCGTTAATCATGCTAGCATGCTTTTATCACTGATGTATTCCTGCAAAAACATTTATGGAAATGATTACCTATACGTTTCCATTGTTTGCTGCGATGACACAACGTTCATCGCTAGTCATTAATCATTGATACTTTTGTCATGTTACAGCCCTGGTAATATAAATCGTTCTTCTGATGTGTCAGAAGAGGTGAGTGGATTTAGTAAACAATAATCGCAGAAGATTTTTTGAATTGCAAATATTCTATTCCTGCAGTATATTATTCGATTGAGGAATTAGGATATCATACCAAAAAATTATCGAACATGTAAAGATTCCTAAGAAGAGTCCTAAAAAAATCTTTAAAACTCTACCTAAGCACAATCAATAAATTTCGCGAGGGGTTAATTGGCAGTGAGAAAAAGTTTTACTTGAAATAAGTATTGAAGCAAACGTCCGTTTGTTTTAAAATTGGGAGACTGGTAATTTTTAATTAGTGTGGCCATTCCACGGGCCACATGCGGCCTACAAATTTTATCTATATAGCCCGTTGATTTGTTAAATGTTAAAAAGTAAAAGCCACTGTTAGTCGAATTTTGAGCCAAATGTTTAGAAATTGTTTTCTGGCAAATGTAATTGCTAAAATAAGCATCAAGTAATGATTGATGGTAAAAGTTTTTGATTTGTAAATCCATTTTTCCCCACGCTATTTGATAATTTTCAAATATTTTGAAATTCGTGCCTACGTCGGCCTACGAGAATCATTTTGATATGAGGTACAGCGGTTTAAAGGAGGGAAATGGATGCATCTATTAGTTTTTAGGGAGATCAGCGTTTGCAAATGTATGTTAGCCTCTAAATTAAGTCGAGTCTCTTTCAAATTTGTTTAACACGCGCATCAATTTTTTTTCTTTTCCCCCTCATTCAGATAGACTCGTCTCAACTGGACGTTTGCCAATTCCATCCAATTTTTGTCTTGAAATTTATATCAATACGAGTCACCAAAAATTTATTTATGACGTTGATATACTTAACATTAAACAATATAAACTTAATACATTTTAAAAATTTGTGGCTATTGAACAATAAATTATTTTTATAGTTGAACTATAAACAAATGAAAAGCTTTACTAAATATTTTTACAAAAGAGTTTTTTTTTTTTTTGCTTTTTAGATAAGGATAACATTAATTTTATTTTCGATAAATATTTAAAATATTTTTAATATCTTAATTATTTATTTTCAGTATTGAATATTTTATTGAAATTTTCTAAGGATGAAAAATTCTTTCACATGCCTTCATATTCTTTTTGTAAAGTCATTCTTAAAAAAAGGAAACAGTTTGAGTTTTTTATTAGAACCTTGAACATATTTTTTGCAATTTGTAAAATATAAATTTCTATCAAATCTTTAATGACTCGTAGCTCAGATTCAGTTAATATATACATCAATGCATTATAAAAAAAAGTATAAAAAAGTAGTTTTTCAGATTTATAGCAGAATAAATGTTCAACACAAAATTTATACCGCACCATACACTGTAAAAAAAAAAAAAATCGTGCAACCTTACGCTATAAAGTCGGTGGTAGTTTAGCTGCCTCTACTTCTCATGAGTAACTTAACTGATGAACTGGTGTAAAGTAACACATTGCTTGTGGAAGGTTACACCATATGGTCATGTAACTATAGTGTAACGTCTCACTCATTTCTGCGTGAGGTTACACCAGTATTTTCCGTGTGTTTACAGATAAATTGCTTGAGAGTTTATACATTACCAAAAATTAAGATTCCATCTGACTTTCTTAAACGATTTATCAAGTTCATGCATTTTAACTACATACACTAATTATTTATTTGTTTTAATATACAAAAAACACATTTTTATTTCACTAAGAGAAGAAATGATCTAAATGGGGTCCGAACCCAGAATGCGAATCTCACAGACTCGCAAAGGCTACCGAGTACAGTTTACATTCCGCTAATAAGAGTTTACCTGCTCTGCACCGATTCTGATCCTTACGCATGCGCGTTGAATTCTACTGTAACCATAATGAAAGGTTTCTTCAACAATTTCAGTTTGTAAAACTGGTGACTTCAGAGATCCTTTAACGTCACACACATTAATACTGGTAACCTTACACATGTTTTTACAGTGTAATTTTATATAGTTGAAAATGATTTCCATAAAATTGCACAATTACAGAAAAGTAATTTTGCAGAACAAATACATGAAGTTTACAAGCTCTTACTTTGAAAAAAAAAAAAAAAAAGATTCATCTGCAACAGCACATCACCTAATCATTTATCAACTGCAAAAAAAAAAAATAAATAAAACATCCTTGTAAGTGTTTGCTTTCCTATGAAAAGTTAAATTTTTGACGCATCATTGTGTTTGAATAAGCACTCAATAAAATAACTAATTTTAAATATTTAACACCATCTTACAACAAAACATATAACAAAAAAATTAAATTCGTTTAACTTAAGTAATTTTTTATGAATCTCAGTAGTGGAATCTTGCACAAGAAAAATATCATAAGTGTTTCCAATGAAATAGTTGAGCCTCTTTTACGCGCGTGTTACCATGACAACGGAAATGAAGGAATGTGAAAATTGAAAACGGGGCTATATCCAGCTATCCGTTTTCACATATTTCAAACTTTAATGATATCAACAATGCAGAATATTTCCGGCACTCTTGGGAGGGCTGTCAACTGGGCAGACTGAATTCAATTGTAAAAGGAACTTAGTTAAGGATACGTCGTCTGACGTTTTCCCCCTGGGAAATAATATGACAACTTCATTAAAGAATTCTGGAGAAGAAAGATTAAAATTAAAGGACATTTTGCATATAACATAAATTAAAGTTTTTTTAAACTTTTTCTTTTTCAAGTTTAACGGCTAAATTTCCTTTCCATTCTTTGGAAGGAAAAATTCTTTCGAATAGTTTGACGGTGGTGTTTTGATGGGATAAAGGGTCCCCCCCCCCTTTGTTTGTTGTGATGTGTAAAATTTATTTTGTTCTCGCTAAGTGTATTTAGAAAAAAACATCTTAGTTTTCCCTACTGATGCATTTATAGTAAATATTTTTTTTTATTAAGATTCATACATGCAAAACATTTTGAACTTATCTATTTTAGACAATAAAAAATGTGTTTTTTTTTCCTTCTGGTCCTATGTGATATTCTGTGATGCATAGGGAGTTACTTCATGTGTCTAAAAATAATAATGACACTTTTCGACTTTTATTAAAAGCACTAGAAAATCGCCCGTCAAATTATGATGGATGAAAATTGCTTCTACATTTAAACAAAGCCATTGCCTGCTTGATGAGATTTTGATAGTTGAAATTTTAACCCTAACTCCACTGGATTAACCATAAAATCCTGTAGATAGCGTTCATTGTTGACCATTTTCTCTTTTCCTCAATCCCCTGAAATGACACAGTCTCGCCAGTAAAACAGTTAAGTGACCAGATCCAATTCAGCTTTGTCACAGAAAGCCTTTTCCTGTATGTTAAACATTTCCGAAATCTTTTTATCAAATTATCATGCCGTGGCACGAGTTTCATTGTTGATGACGTCAGGAGCGTTACTCGATCATTGGGTAGTATATATATATATATATATATATATATATATATATATATATATATATATATATATATATATATATATATATAACCAAAAATCGGGAGAATTCGGCTAATTACGGTAATTAACAAATCTAATTCTAAATGAGAAACTCACCGTTTATGACAGTATCAACAATGTTTTGTTCCAAAATTTGCTTACAGCTGTGTAAAAAACATTCAAGTTTTTTTTTAAATATGTTTTTTTAGCTTTCTTAACAAATTGGTCCACTGTCTTCTATTTCAAACACGTGTGACGTTTGGATGAAGCACGGTCAAACATAAAGGGTGTTTTTTTAGAGGTATAGAACTTTAACTTGGCAACGCTGTTTGATATGTGAGTCATTTTGATAGCTGTCACTTGTTTTGTGTTTAGTTTGATTTGCCATTTCATCATGAATAGACAACAAGACGGTGTAACATGTCACACAGCACGCGTCACAATTGATTTATTGAAAGAAACGTTGGGTGAACGACTAATTTCTCGTAATAAACCCGTGAATTGTCCTGTAAGATCGTGCGATTTGACGCCGCTGGACTACTTTTTGTGGGGCTGTGTGAAGTCTCTGGTCTACACCGATAAGTCACAGACGATTGACGTCTTGGAAGAGAACATTCACTACGTTATCACTGACATACGGCTTCCAATTGCTGAAAAAAGTGTGAAAATTAGACTTCCCGATTGGGCTTTCTTTCAGTTGGCCGAAGTGACCATATGTCGGATATCATATTTATATAAAAATGGCAAACAATCATCTTCCGAATGAAACCAAATTCATGGTAATTAATACCAACCAACTGTGTTTTATTTGAACCTAAAATTCTATGCCTCCCCCCCCCCCAAAAAAAAACACCCTTTACTTAACCATTCAGCAGAAGTGCTGTCATGATGACGTTTCAAGTACACCGTGGTGGTAGTTAAATTACAGTAGAATAATTTATGGCGCAGTCCTTTTAGAACCAGTACATTTAAGAAAATAAAATTTGAATAACTTACTTATAGTTACGTTTACACTACCAGTTTTAGAACAATATTTACGAGAAGATAAAATAGTCTTTAAGATTTAGAAATTAGATTCAGGTTATCAGTAGATCGTGGTAAACTAGGTTCTATCCATTTAGAAGAGATAAAATGGAGGGAGTGAAGACTTTCTTTCTTGAGCAAAAGACTTCAAGTCACGCGATGGATTTTAAAGTAAACCATTGGAAGAAATTAGGGTTTTTTCGCTAGTTTCACGCGAAACGTGTCAACCATTCGTCCTTGTTGAGTCATGTTACTCAGAACCTTATCCTCAGTTTTTTTAAGCCAATTATTGGATTTACTCCCTCCATTTACTAATTCTTGCTCTACAACGCGCTATTTAATCACAAATTATTTGTTCTAAATAAGGTTTTAAATTATCACTTTTTTATACCGTTTCTTTTGTGATTTGTTGCTTGTTTATTCACCTGCAGTCCGTTGGAATACCTTTTTATGAAATCTGTTTGTATCAATCATTTTATTTAGGCTTTCTTTTTCTTTTTCAATGTTACTTAATTTTCACACTATGTGTATAATACATTTAAAAGGTGGTTGCCCCCAATAATACAATGTAGGCCCATAGGGCCTGTCTCCTATTTTTCTATCTAGAGTAGCGAAAAATCTATAGATCGTGATTCTATCGTCATCAAAAAGTCCAATGATCAAACGATATCAACAAGTAAAAGTGCAGCAGCAACTATTATAAAATATTCTTGTAAAAATTACCTGATCTTACTTTGCAGTAAATTTTGTTTCTTCGTGGTTCACAGTAGTTTACAGTATGAAAAAAGTTGTTGATTATCTGTGATGATGAAAGGTGAATTTCTTACACTTTTAAAGATTTAATGCTCAATTGTAGTTTCTTGATCTTTTTTTTTTTTTTTTTTGGATATTTCATTAAAAGTGTTTCTAATGAAACAAAAATGTTCAAGCAAGTTATACATCATTGACTTAAAAGCCCTAACTGTATTATAATTTTTGAGTTTTGGAAAAAAAAAACAAAAAAAAAAAAAAAAGCATAAATCGAATAAACTTCAGTAGAAAAGCATGTCTCAAATGATTTCTAAAATCGAATTTCTAAGCATTGTCATTATCTTTAAAAGATTTATCTCCGTCTTTGATACACTAACCCCCGTATAATTATAGTCCCCATCTTTACCACGTTTTGAGTCCCCAAAAAGATACGTTTATGGAAATGATTTCCGATATTTTCCCTGTGTTACCGAGATGACACTGCGCTCAGAAGAGCTATTAATCATAGATTCGTCAAAAGATCCATAGAACCTTTTTTTTTTTTTTACTTTCTTTTCCCTTAGCTACTCAATGGCTTTGAATTTAGTTTTGGCCTGTGTTATTCATGGTGATATTTGGGATTAGTAACTACCAGATAATTTTCAGTAAGTTACCGCCCTATAGCCAGGGCTAGTTTATGTATCAGATAATGTATTTGATGAGACCATATACTGGGTTTCAGTTATAAAAAAAGTTTCACAACTTGTACGGTTTTTTTTTTTTTAATTTATGCAACGTTAACTTATATTTTTTACTGTCGAAACTTATATAGATGTCGCTTTTAACTAATTTTTAAAGAAAAAAAAAAGAGATGTTACTGAGCTAGACACCTAAATATTTAGATGATACAAATTTGGACTTAAAACTTTGCTTTAACAATTGCATATCTAAAACGACATTCTATCGCATTAGAAGCGAAATTCGTTTCTAATGATTTTGCTTTATTAGGTTTTTGCAACTTTACAGAGTTCGCTAGGTATACCTATTTTGATACTGACTTTTCTTGCCGAAACAAATACAACTAATCAA
Organism: Uloborus diversus; assembly: GCF_026930045.1. Lineage (NCBI taxonomy): Eukaryota > Metazoa > Arthropoda > Arachnida > Araneae > Uloboridae > Uloborus > Uloborus diversus. Next base: position 143,334,465 of record NC_072732.1, read on the forward strand.
AACAATGTTTTAGACAGCGAATCAATGCATATGCAAATATTTAGTGTTCTCATAAGGAAAATAACAATATGAGAACCTATAGTACTTGATGGGACTAAAAAGAAACAGAACTGTAAAATTGCAGTTAGGAAGTTATTTTAGAAAAATAAACATAAAATGAAAATACCATTAAATGCTGCCATTCTAGTGCATCTGAAGTTTCAGCAAGCATCAAAAGTCAAGTCAATTAAAGGTAGAATATTTCACTAGAATAGAAAGCAGTACACTTTCTTAAATTTAAAATTTTGAAAAGGTATATCTTAAGGTCTTATTCTCTGACGTCCGCATACATAAGCATAGAAGGTAAAACAACATTTCCTTTAACGTTGTGGTATGCAGTGGCGGATACAAGGGAAGGGTCATGGGGATCATGACCCCCCCCCCCTAAACCATCAACAACTGTATCCGTCCACATTGTGTTCAAACACTTTGTGCATAAAATGTAAATGATTACAGTTTCTTTACAATTCATCAATTATTTTTGAAGGTAAATATTTGAACTAGTACTTCGTTTTATTGCTTATGAAATTAATTTGCAGCGTTTATCCCAATTAGGAGCGTTATTCCTGGTCTATTTGGTGTGTTCATTGTCCAACAAGCAGTTTCAGAAATTTTTCGAGCTCAAAACCTTAGGTTCGTTCGGGGAGCGGGGGGGGGGGGGTCATTTTTCAGCATGACCCCCCCCCCTAAAATGGTTTTCTGTATCCGCCCCAGGTGGTATGCATCAAGAGAAATATGTTCGTAAATCATAACTACTTCAAATAACTTCAAAATGTTAAAACTTGCAGTTGGATAACAGAATTAAGATAGAATGTTTAAGTATTGAATATAATGTGACTTCCTCTTTGAGCCAACAGTCATTTGCTGGTACGAGCACTTTAGCGAAATTCATGAAGACTTATACAGTGATGGCAGGAACAAAATAATGTATGTGATCACAACTCATCTGGAACGAAAAAAAATAAGGAATGCTTGGGCAAAATGCTGTCTTAGTTAGTCCAGTGCTATTGACCGCATGACTTCCTCTTTGAACCAAAAGTCATTTGCTGGCGCGAGCACTTTAGTGAAATTCAAGATGACTTTTAAACTGATGGTAGGAACAAACTAATGTATGTGATTGCAATCCATCTAGAACGAAAAAAACGAGCCAAAATGCTGTCGCAGTTTTTCCAGTACTATTGAGCGGAAGCTAATGGTTTGTGTCAAAATTGATGCTTTGAAAAATAACTTTTATTTTTTAAATTAAGATTTAGTTAAGTAGAACTAAAAAAAAGAAAAAAAAACCCACGAGAAACACACAAAATTACAAAGAATATTGCGTACAAGTACTCGAATAGGTAATCTCCAACCAATTGTTTTTTCTGTGCAAGTAAAAGGTGCTATGTTAAAAAAAAGCAATCGTATGGCACAAAACAAGTTAAATAATTGCCACAATTGTTGTTTCAAAGAAGATGATTTAAACTTGTCACAAGTGTTGTTTAAAAGCATTATTGTTGTTTGAAAACGGATGATTTGAACTTGACTTTAGTGTGATTTCAAAGTGGGTGAATCAAATTATCGTTAAAGAAACACAAAAAGGGCTGGAAAAGTAGAATCTTTTTTTTACCACCATATATGAACTAAACTTCCTTCGTGCTTATTATTTTTTTTTTTTTTTTTGAAATTTTTACAACAAATCATTTAGACTGCAACAATATACTCTAGTGTTGAAGATTAACGTTGTTCAGACTTGTATCACAATGATATTTATAAAACAGTCAAAATTTTAGTTTTGAGTTACGAGTATATTAGTAATCTATTCATCTTAAATTTTTCTTTCAACAGTATATCACTATTTTAGGGTAATATTCACAGTTAAAATTTTAAAGATAAAGTTATATGAATTTTAAGTTTGTAACACTAACTCATAACTATTACAGTAATAAAAACGTCACATAAAAATATTATTCGATGTAAGGACAAGTATTACAAAATCGAAGTATCATTTCTAACATTTTACTGTAATACGTTACAAAAATGCTATCTTAAATTTTATGTTTTTTAACTTAAATGGAAAATTTAAAGAAAAGTTTTCGAAGAATATACTCTATACACTGAGTTTCGAAAAGGTAACATTCACTCACGACTGTAAGACTAGAGTTTCCTTTTAGTTCACACAAATAGAGAAGTAAGTTTGAAAAGCAATACCGTTTTTAGAAAAGTAAATAGAGAATATAATAGAAAACTTGAAATAATATTTTCACTTCTTAGTGTTTCGTTATAAGTTTCAAAGAAATTTTTTGAAGAACATGGACGTCTTAATGCAAGATAAGCATTGATACTTTATCTTCTTGATCCGTTAAAGAAGAACTTATAATGTTTTATAAGAGGCATTGATGACGCCGAAGTTTAAAATGTTTAATGCATTGTTAAAGAGTAGTGACATATAGTTTTTAGGTGTTGCTTTATAGTTTAATGTAAGGACATAAAACATATTTCATTCTTCTTTTTTTATGACTATATTTACATTTTTCTGCCATTTAATTTTCCTGCTTTTTTTTCAATACCAAATAACATAAAAAGATGATATCAAGTAATAAATATCAAGAAAATGCTACACTAACTTGAATACTTGAAATTGAGAACGATTTCGATGAATATGGCTTTCTAATTATCTTCTTTATGAAGTCGTTTCAAATTGTTATGCAGATTCAAGACACACTCAAAAGAAATAGTTTTGTTCCAGTTATACTATACAATATGGGGGTATTCGTATTTACCCCACTTAATACGGTTAATACGAGAAAGCATATTTCACTATGAAAACACTGGTAAAAGCAAAGTCAAAAAATTATAAAATAACTTAACTTGGTAAATAAGGAATTTGACTGTAGCATTTTGAGAGGGGGAAAAATGTGTCTGTTAGCTGCTCTGTCTGAGTATCTGTATGCCTAATAATTTTTGAAGGAGTTGTTCAATTAAAAAGTTTCGTGTTCAAAAATCGCGTCCATTTTAATCCGGCATTTCATTTTTTTGTTTATTTTCATATTTATAAGTTTAAGAAAAAAATAATACAATTAGCACGTAAGTGGAGTTTTAGACACATATATGGATGCCTCACTTGCCAAATCGACTACCTCCATAAAACAAAAAGTAGGAAATAGTTATGAAGAAGATGGTAATATCCATAAGAGTAAATAGGCCATTGTGTTACATTTTCCTTATCACATGGTCGGAAATATATTGAACCAAAACTTGAATATAAATTCACATGCTAAGCGTTGATAAAGCAATACAAGAAATCATATTTCATTCCAAAAACATTGGTAAAACAAAGTCGAAAAAATACTAAAATAATTAATTAAATTTGATAAATAAAGATTTTGTAACATAATAGTTAGATGGGGGGGGATCTTATATGACAAATAAAGTCTGCGTGTCTGCACCGCTAATAATTTTTGAAGAAACAGTTCAATTAAAAAGTTCCTTCGTGTTTAAAAATCACGTTCAATTTGTTCCGGCATTTCATTTTTTGAACAATTTTTTTGTTTAATATTGAACAGTTCAAGAAAAAAATAGTACAATGAGCATCTAACTGGAGTTTCAGACACATATATCTCAAACTGATAAATAACTTAGCTCCAATCAAACAATATGAAAAAAAAAAGCTTTAAACATTGTATGTCTCCGAAATAAAGTGCTTGAATTGGTGCGCTCAACTAGTGGGAATTAAAAGTAAAACTAGAGGAGTATTTTTAACATTTCTATTGGTTTTTTACTTTTTTTTCGTTCTTCTTTACTTTTTACTAATTAAACTTACCTTCAGCTTAATAAACGGCTTATTGTCGCGCCTTGTTGCTCTTGTATGGCTTACTATTTTTTCATTGTAAAAAGATTTCCCACACACATATTTGCAAATGTGTGGGGGTTTTTTCACGTTTTGATTAAACTATTACTTCATTGTGCGTTTCCTTGCGCAAGGGTTTTAAAAATTAAATCAAAATTTTTACACCCCCCCCCATACCCCTCTAAAAAAAGGGTGTTTTAAATGACATGGAGAGAAATTCTATATTTTCGCTTCCTCTATATTTATCTTTCTCGTCAACAGAAGTGATTAATCATTTTTCTCTTCTGCAACGCAATATAGTCTTGAGACAATAAGTCCCCTTTACGGCTTCCTCAGTGCCTCTGAGTGGATTTCTCTGTTTCACAGCTCATTTGTTGAAATAATGGTTAATGCTAAGATCAAATATTTTATGCGCTTCGCTTGATACGAACGGGTGACTATTTTGAGACCTGGATGAATATCTAAAGTTGTAACATTGAAATGTTTTTCTTACATTACAAAGAAAGGGTGGACCTTTGGAAGCTTATAAAAAAATATATTACGTCAAGTTAAAATATTAAAGCGCTTCTAACCGTGCCTAAACTTTATTTGTATCTGAATTTCAGATTTACAGTCAAATCCAGCTACAACGAATATCCACACAACGAAAAATCCGCATAAGTATAATACAACTTCAGTTCCGTTTAAGTTCAATTATGTTTCTTAATTTTTATTACAACAAAATTCTTGTTACAGTGAACAAAATTTTCAGTCCCTTGAAATTCGTTGCATTGAGATTTATTTCACTGTATTTGAATTAAAAGAGTTCATTCTTTTATGTTTTGAAAAGACTGTTCTTTGTAGCTCTGAAAGCTGGTAATGATTTTTAAATTCCGTGCTTTAGAAATGTTGTTTTTAACACGCTTTTGTTAGAGTCACCTGTATGTAGTATCTATGTATCTTGTAACGAAGTCTTGCAACTCAAATTCCGTCCACTTCCAGCAATCGGATTCTTTTAAAATTTTTCATGCGACCTCAAACTGAATGACAATGCAATATTCTGTAACCAAATTAATTAATTAATTATTAATTATTGGTTTAATTTAGGGTGGTTCAATTTTAATGAACATTTTTGCATAAATCCACGAATATAATGGCAAAAAATGCTCGCAAAAAATCGAATCAAATACCGATAGAAGCCTCTAATTTTTCTACATCAGATTAAATTTGTTTCAATTTTCCAATATAATTCGAACGGAACTCATAATTGTTTTTACTATTTTTAAACCAAAATTTATTTACTCCTTCAAATGAAAATTCATTGTTAATTACGGTCATAGTTGAACTAAGATTTTATCAAAATATATTTCAAAATTTCCTCACACATACATTGATGTCTGGTATGGATTAGCTGGTTTAGACAATTAATCGACAAGCAATTTATCTCAGCAGTTGAACGTTTTTAGAGCTCGACTGTTAGCTTTTAAGAAGTATCCTTGTTCTCTTTAAAGTTCGAGAGATCCCCGTTTCGGATTCGGCCCATGCCCTTTAGGGATTGGGGGGGGGGTGTATAATTTATTAAGTATGCAAAATCTTAAATTATGTTTAAATATTTTTTCGTAAAACAAGTAAAACTAAAAATCGAAAACAGTATAATAGTTTTAAAAACTAAAAGAACACGTTTTTGTATCGATACGAACTAAAAAGTAAAAGATAAACTTTTAATGTTAAGTATGATAAAATAATAGACCAAACAATGAACTTTAATGTAAAAAAAAGCGTGGGGGCTTCATATCAATTGTCTTGTAAAAAATACTTATACGCAATATTGTAGAAATGTAGGTAGAGAGCACCCCACGGTTTTTTTTAACATTGCAGTTAGTTGTTTGGTCAAATATTTTATCATACTTACATCCAAAAAATATTTTTTTCCGTTTTAGTTCATATTGATCCAAAAGCTTGTTTTTTTTTTTAGTTTTTCAAACTATTATTTTATTATTAATAAGTTACTGAGTGCGTAGCAATCAGTTTATTTTATAACGGTATCCATGAGATGCTACTGCCCTTCCAAGCAAGAAATAAGAACCTCAAACAGCTCTTTTTTCGCAATTAATAAATATTTGTTTCTCTCTGCTTTGAAAACTGCTTTCCTAAATTCTACAATTGATATCTACGTTATTTAATGTTTTTAGTTTGAATATAATGTTTATTTCTATAATCAGACAAATTTTTTTGTCGTATAAAAAACGAGGGGATTTAGGGGCCGCGTGCACAAACAATATGACGTTTTAAGGTGGAAGGAAGTAACAAAGAGTGAGCGACAGCTATAGCCAAAATGAAAACGTTTAAAATCAGCAGGTCATTTATATATATATATATATATATATATATATATATATATATATATATATATATATATATATATATATATATATATATATATATATATATATATATATATATATATATATATATATATATATACATATATATATACATATATATATATATATACATATATATATACAATAATTTTGTTTTGTATTCCCACTGGTTTTATTTTCTACCAAAAAACTCTCACTCACCCGCTCCCCTATCTATCTTTCTGACAACATTTAAAATGTGGCTATTTTCTTATAACATGCTTGTGTTTATGTAAAATGTCTTAGCGCCACAAGTTGACACGGAAAAAATGCTCTCTGAGGTGTCAAAAAGCTGTAAGTAAGAAAAGCTCGATATCGTACAACGTAACAAGCAACTGTGGAACATGCCTCCACCCTCGTGACACCGGAGTTTCTCCTCAGAACATCCGCGACTCAGAATTCAGCTGTGTTACTTCATGGATGATGTTCATATCGATGATAGTGTGACTTCAAGATATAAGATAATATCTACACCCAATAATACAAGATGTATAAGAAATATTTGACTATAATTAACGTAATCCTCACATATATAGTACGCGACGTCAGCGTTACGCGAATGATCGAGTAAAGCTTTTGACGTCATTAACAATGAAACTCGCTACACGAAATGATAATTTGATAACATTTTCTGGCAATGTTTGACGTTCAGGGAAATGCTTTATTTTAACGAGGCTAAATTGGATACGGTATCTTAACTGTTTAACTGGTAAAACTCTCATTTCAGGAGAATGAAGAAAGTGGCTAATAATGAACGCTATGTTCTGGAGTTTAGGACTACTCTACTGGAGTTAGGGTTAAAATTTCAACCATCGAAATATCACCAAACAGGCAATATCTTCGTTAAAATGTTGAAGCAATTTTCACACGTCATACTTTTAAATTCGATTTTCTAGTGTTAAAAATAAAAGGAGGTACGCCCACGTGCACGTTAGTTTTTTTAACATTCTAAATATACTCATCGGTTCTATTTGAAAGATACCGCGTCGAGACTCTAAAACCGTTAAACAAAAAATAAACCGAGAAACAAAGCAAATATATTTTGAAAGTGAAAGGTTTTGCTGTTCTTTTTTATTTCTTTGAGATTGAACCTATCTTTAGATTAGTTTCTCAATTTTCGAGAAGCTCAAAATTATATTTTTAAAATTACTTTGTCAAAGACACCCATATTTTTTCCTATTGAAAACATTCTCTTTAATATAAATATCAACTCAAATTACCATTCGAAGTTTGAAAGACATAGTGAAATTGAATAAGGGAAAAACAGCAATCGGTAATTTGCTTTATACGTGACACTGGTATGTGTTCTTGAATAAGACGACTTTTATCTCTCAAGGATCTTATTGACATCTTAGGTTTCTTTGTCTCCTGTGACATTTTTCGCAAGACTCTTTCAGTGCATTTTTCTTTTCTCGACCTCTGCTTTGTTGACAGGATACATTGTTCCTCAGCACAAACTGACATTTTTTAAGCTATATGTTGGAGCGACACAATAAAAAGAATAAATTGCGTCCATGTTTCAGATGTTTAGTGTATATGTTTGATTTCGTAAAGTTGATGTTTTAAATTATGTTCCATAACTTCGGACAAATTTTCCTCTTTTTCATTCTTCTATATATATATATATATATATCTTTCTTTTTTTTCCAAATTTTTTGAAGCAGTGTAACTTAGAGAAATAGGAAATTCGTTGCGGTTTTTTGTTTTAAAATGGTTCTCAAAAAATGAAAACAAATAAAATCTTTATGACTGCGGCGTTTTACTCCATATTTTAAGAATAGCACAAATGTTTCATAGTGATTATGGTTTTGTTTAGTGACTATTTAGTGATGTAATTAAAATTAATGCTTAAACAGCCACTGCCGCTTATTCAGATGTTGTACAGTCGGAATAGCTTATAACGAGGGCAAAAGGACTGCGATATTTGCTCGTTCTAACCGAGTGCCCTTAAAGATCAAGTTCGTGAAAACCCCCCATAAAAATCATCATTGTTGCTTTTTTTTCTTCTTTTTAATTACTTTTCCAAGGAATTTTGTTCTTTTGCGTTGAACTGTCTTAATGTCTTTTCTTACGTCATTGTATTTGAGGAATTTCATATACTGCCGCGCTATGCATAAAAGTGGTATCTGTACATCAAAATTGAGTTACTGTCACGAGGTGGTTCTTTGTCACATATTTTACCCAAAACAATGTTTTACGGTCTTTTGTCGATGGGAAATATTTTTTAAAAAATTTTGAAAAAGTTTCATCTACATCAAATACATGATGCCACACGACTTTAAACAGGAATTTATCATTTTGAATTTATCTGCAGATACCACTATTGCGCTTAGCACGACAATATACACACCTATGAAATTTTTAAATGTTTCTTTACTCCACAAGCTAAAAAAAAAAGTTTTGCCATCGCTTGTTCTCAGGATTAATGATTTATCACTAACTTTGATTGACTTTGGAATGTTCAAGAAAATTGACTATACTGCCGTGCTAAGCACAGATGTGATATCTGCAGTAGAGTTCAAAATGAGAAATTGACGATTAAAGTTTTACAACTCGTTTCTTTGATTTATGACTTAATTAAATGCTCAACTTGCGGTAGTTGTTTCGCAAATAGCTTATCTAAAAACCGTAAGAGAGTATTTTTGTAAAAATCTTAATTTAAAATTAATAAATGTAGTTACGACAAATTTTCTTTTCAAAACCTTTTCATATACTAAGTTATTTTCACCGTAAGTGACAATTACTAGGCATTTTAAGGGGTATCTGCACAGATACGACAAAAATAGCTTAGTAAAACGTGCTCCATGTATCATTAAACAATACTGAAAACCTGAAAAATACCATTTTCAAATTTCTGGACACTGTAATCCATAACAATTTTCTGTTTTTTATATTCAAAGAATGTATTTTTTATAATGTTTTATTTTCTAGATTCATTTTTACCGAGCATGAAGATAATTTTGACAGCACACGATACTTAAATAAAAATGTTACTGGCCGTGGAATGAAATGCGTTTTTTTTTTTGCATAAAAGAATTAGATATAAATATTTTACATGCATTTCATTTTTAGAATTTGCATTTTAAATAAACATTTAAAAAGAGAAAGCTGAATATTTACTTTAACAATTATGCACAGTTGTATTAGTTTTTATTATCAACCTGTACTAACTACTCAACGGTAAAATAATTTTAACATTTTGTGTTACAATAAACTGCTACATTATTAAATATGCTGTTTTACTAAGGTATACAAGTAGTATCTACAAAAAATACTAAGGAAAAAAGTGGTAACTACGCAGGTACCACTTTAAAGGCTTAGTATTTGTTACTTACGTTCAAATTGCCTTAGCAAACTAAGCAAACTGTGCAGTTACGACTTTTTTCTTAAAGCTTTTTTTTAATATTTCACGCTCACAAATCGCCAAAAAACTTGTCATTTAGGTAAATTAAATTACTAACGACCACCTGGTGACAATAACTCAATTTTGATAAAATGTGCAGATACCACATCTGTGCTTAGCACGGCAGTATAAAAGGGTAAGTTGAGCTGAAAGCCAATAGAAAATTTTACGAATCAAAAAAATATTGCTCGCTTTAAGCGAGGTTTATTCGTCAAAAGCGAGTTACGCTCCCACTGATTTAACATTGTACCAACCAAGTATCGCTAAATCCTTGTTCTCGTTAAATCAGGGTTCGTTATAAGCGAGTTCGACTATAAGCTATCTTCCAAATTTTGCATTCCTTTGACCAAAATACATTTTTGAGTAAGTTAAGAAATAGTTATAATTTGTTTTCGTGTGCTCGAAAGGCTTGTAGGAAACCAAATGAACTGAATTATATTACTATCACCAAGCAGTAGAAATTTACGATGCCGTTGACAGATAAACGGCAGTATCTGCAGAAATGAATTTTCGAGATATTTGAAGAAACCCGTTTCGGATTCAATACTAACAGGAAAATTTTTGAATAAGTTTTTTTTCTGTGCTTTAAAAAAAACAAAAAAAAAAAAAAAACAAACAAATAAGCAAGCTAACGTACAATACATGACAAAAAGCCCAAAAATGAAAAATTTGCAGTTACTGCCCTTTACCTGCCCACGGTAGCAGAACTTTCTTCTTAGGAATACTTGGTTAGAGACTCATTAAATGAAGGACTTTACGTAATACATTTCACGTAATCACTTCGAGGTCAGTACTGGCATACTGTTGCAATATAGTCGATTCGCGTTAACTCGAATCTAAAGGGACCAACAAAAAACTTCGACGTATCTGAAGTTCGACTTACGGCTAGTTTTGATTTTCGACATTCTAGGATTAAAAACCATCAAATATTTTAATTCATATGTACATATAACAGACAAAATCACAGAACTTAAAAGAATTTTTCGCGCAATATGTAGTTTCTCCGTGAAGAGTTCTGAAGATGAAGTTGTGTCTGGTTTTTAATTTCTCTAGCCATCCAGCACTGGAGTGGAATTTTTTTAATGTTCAGTAATATAGCAAAATTTATTGCTTTCTCACACAGCAAAGACCTATTTATAGGAATGTCATGGTCTTGTCCTAACTTAGGCCAGCCTTTCAATAAAGTTGCAATCAGCTGAGTTGACAACTTGACAGCTTAAAAACAGATTCGTAGGCCAGGAACATGCCTAAGTGTAAACAGTACTGTACAACAAAAGAAAACAAGATATGCTCATTTCCGCACGCGTAACTCTTTTATCGCACATTGGCTCAACATGTGTTCTCCTAGGCTTTAGACGTCTAATGTGCAGGAATTGCAAGTGAAGGTGAATGACTTTTTCTCTTATAGTCATTTGTTCCATTCTTCCTTGTTTTCCATTCTTTCAAAATAAATTTCGAGTCATTTTTAAAAAAACTTCGATTTAAATGAAGTTTACTTTGAGATATAGAGAATAATTAGCATGGAATTAAGGACAAAGGGATTGAGACTTGATAAAAACTTCGAGTTATAGTTATATTCCAGTTATCGGACTTTGAGTTATCGCGAATTGAATGTAATTTGATAGTTGAACACAGCTATTTGTTTCAATTAATGTGTAATTTTTCTTTACATTACATGAAAACACAAGAGCATTTCTGAAGGCATTCAATTAAAAAAAATGTTCTGAAAAAACTATAAAAAAATGATTGCACGATGTTTGGACAGTTTTTGTAGTGAAACAGCTTTTAGCTTTGTTGTATGAGTTTTTTTTTTTTTTTTTTTTTTTTTTAGTTCGGTTGGCAAAAGTATTTTTGGCAAAATTGGCAACGAAAAAAAATATTTTTTTTTTTAAAAAAAGAGCATCAGTGCAAAAGGCTCTTCCTAAAACATAAGTTATGCACATTTTTTACCACTATTTCATAGTCAGTAAAAAACGAAATACCAAATGACACTTTTCAGTTAGGAGTTTTAAATTTTAGTAATTATTTTGATCCACCATTTACGATACTTTCATCCTTCATGCAAAAATGTAACTCTTCTTTTCTGCACTCTTATAAGTTTATATTTACTATGTGAGCCATTTATCATCGATGATTCTTTCTCGTGGTTAAATTTTCGACCAAGTAAATTTCTTTTCTCCTTTTCTCAGCATCATTGAGTGCATTTCTCTGTTACCTGAGTAAAGACTTTGAAGGGAATGCTTTTGATGACTCAAGACCGCTTTTGGTATTCAATGACACAAAACGCAACTTTTCAATGAGCGTTTTTTTACCCTTTTAAATGAAATGAAATGGTATATAAATGACTTTGCTCTTTATGGAAAACGAAACTCTTTTGAAAGTACTTTATTTTATCTGAAATTTTAAGTATTTATATGAACAAAATACGAGTTTAGAGTTAAATAAATTATAATTTTTAAGTGAATGAAACTGTTTATTAAGAGGAAATGGTCCAAAAACACGCCACTACTTTCATTTCTTAACTATTGATTTACCTGTTCACGCTGAAAGGATAATTATTTTAGTGCCAATAACTCTTAAAAACACTCATAAAGGTGATCTTAGGGTTCTAAAACCTTTACACCTGTCCGACTACTGTCGTTGAATTTTCCACTTTGACTTGTTGCCTTGACTTGAAAATTTTGGATGTTTTCTCTTTTCACGGGCAACTGATTCCCCGCTCACAAATTTTCCGACTGTTATTGAATGCACGCACCATACTTTTTGCCAGTTCGTCTTTGTAAGGTGATCCAGTGATGATGAAAATGTTGGCACTCTTTTGGCCACGATCGTACTTTTTCTTTGCAATACTGGGAATTGGAGATATTTCATATGGACTAGTTGAATTCATTATATTAAGTCAAAATTTTCAAGTATTGAAAACAGCGTGGTCTAAAAACGTTTTTGAACCACCATCGGTAGTACGTTTTCAGATCACGCAGTACTTCACTGAACAAACAAATATTTCAAATCAAGTACACTGAACAAAAGCCCATATGATCTACTTTGTTTTAAGATGAAAACCACTTACTTCTCTGTATAAATTAGAAAGATATAAATTAAATTGTACAAGCTTTGAAAAGTTTTGAGTTCTTCAAAAGCGAGTGTTTCTTATAAAACAGTCCCTTTCAAAGCATGTGCTTAAGATATCAAGGTCATTAGCTCACTACGCTTTTGCCTCTCCCTGTTGATTCACTTGGTACCATTTTTGCGACTGTGTACAACCCCCTTCCATCATTTTCAGCGGGTGACCCGTATTTAGACCGCTTCCTCTATGTATGACATATTTTTCGTTTATATTTTTGCATGTTCCTCATTTAGTTTTTTTTTTTTTTTTTTTAATAACGCTGATAAACTCTAGAAAGTCAACTAAATTGAATAGGTAAAATTTCCAAATTAAAAACTTTTTTTACATTAAAACACATCTACACACAAAACATTACATTAAAACACACAATTCTACTCATCTGGATTCATGCCTACCTTATGGTGTTAAGGGTGTTTGGGACACATTTTGAAAAAAAAAAAAAAAAAAAACATTTATTAAACTATTACATAAGAGTTTTGAAATTTTTTACACTGATTCATCACCTATGTAATAAGCAAAATCATAACATAAATATTTAAAAACAATTTCAATTTCAATTTAATTTGTTTCTTTAAAACAAATGAGGTTTTTTTAAATAGCTAAAACTCAAAATATTCTTGGTCAATTTTCAATTTTATTTTCAAAAAGTTATACACAAATATCTGAGCTTTAATTTTTATTAGGCGGTTAAAAAAAATTAAGTCAGTAAAAACAGAAACTATTTCAAGAAAAATTTCGAAAAATTAAAAGATACTTTTTTTAATTACATTTTTATCAGTAAAAAATATTTCGAAATTTGATGACTAAAAATTAAAGTAAACTGTTTGAAAAAGATATGCTCTTAATTTCATTACTTTATCTTTATCAGTTCTTGACTTATAAGAGTTTGAATGCAAAAAATCGGAAAAAATTGCATTATAGAGAAAAACGCGTTTAAAACTTGCAAGTTAATAATAATATTAACTAAATGCATGCAACAAAACAATTATATATTTCGTTCCGATTCAGATAGAAAAAAATATTCAAACGTCATTTTAAGAAGAAAAAAAACGGAGAAATTTTTTAAATAATAAAAAAAAAAATGCAAAATTTGATGAATTTTGTGTCTTGAACCCCCTTAAAACGTATTCGTTCATGTCATAAATAACACAATTTTCTAACATTCACTTTAGAAAAGTACACTTTAAAACACGAATTCAGTTCAGTACCTAGTGTATTTTTTTCTTTATTTCCATGCGATTCGTAAGCTTCGGAAGACTACATTTAAAAGAGACCAAATGTAAACTATACTGACAATTTTAAGCTGTAAGAATGAAAAACGCTTGTGACTACAGTCAGTTTGGTGAGTTAAATGTTTTAACCTTCACTCAAGTGGTTTTTAAATGATACGTTTTTTGTTTCTTTTTTTTTTTTTTCAAACATGACATGACAGAAATAGTTTAATTTATTGTTACGGCGATGAAGACATCTGCTACAGAAGCCTTCATTCCCTATTTCTTTCCTGGAGATTCTGCTTTCTTCTAGATGGTGAGTATGTAAAGCATGCAAAGTTTCGCGAAAAACAAAATATATTTTCCGCCTCCATTTCGCAGATGATTTCGGGGTCATTCCGTTGAAACTTTCAGAAACCTTGATCTTTAACATATTGAATTTATATTTGATTTTTTAAAAAAATCTATCATTCAAAATTGATAAGTGTTTAGTTTCTTAAATGAGTTAAAAAGTCCTCTTTTTACTTTCCAACAGTACTAAGAGTCTTTTCTTTTTTAATAAGTCGGACAACTTGTGGTGGTTGATGCCTTCAAGTTTCAAAAAAAAAAAAAAAAAATCGGAGTGTGTTGGCAATACAATGAGAAACAATGGTGAGGTTTTTTTTAATGTTTTTTTTTTTTTTTTTTTGTAAATTGTTTTTGTTTATCCCTGAGTAGATGTCAAAGTTTAAAATCGTGAATGTACGATGCAAAGTAATTATCATTCTTTCATAAGCGACCAACGCCAAGCTTATTAAATGCGAACAATACTTGGTGCTGGCAACATGCTAACGTAAATAATTTGATTTCTCACTTTGATTTGGAGGACAAAGATTCATTTGAAAATGCTATTTTCGTAACTTTTTTACGTTGTTTTTGTTCGAATATCTGTTAAAGGTGAGATTGACCCTCGGATATAAGTATAGGGTTAACTACTTATCGTAGTATAATACTTAGAAAACCATAAATAGCATGGGTTACTCTTGGTTATAGAAGTTAACCAGTTTTAAAGTTGATGTCTTTTTTAAGAAAGAACAAGGAAAACAATTTAAAATGTGTATAAAAATATGTGTTCCACTTTCTCTCTAAAGGCAATTGAGCTCACTAAAGCAAATTGTATTAATTCCAGATATCATAAACGTCTTTAATGTGTCCGCGCTGTTACAGGCGTTAGTGCACTACAAAAGTGGACGGTCAAAGGATTTCCCCCCCCCCTCCGCCTCCTTTGGAAGAAGGCATCCAGGGTTGATTTTTTGTATGGAAAATTGGATTTATTATTGGATTTTAACGTCATTATTGATTAAATAACATTTTCGAAAAAGAACTCGGAACAAGGCTTTAAAAATTGTGATGGATAACTTCAAAAAAACCGACTCACTGCTTCCAATTTGAAGTTTCTATTTTTTTTAATGCAATACAAATGTGAGGAAAATACAAACACTTTGACATATAAAACGAATAACTTTTATTAAGTCAATTCTCTTCTTTTATGAACACGTTAATCGTTCAGCACTAACATTTTTCAATCGGTCGCCTATTTTGAGTTTGGACTGAAGGAGGGGCAAGACCTTTATTCTCTCTGAAGTGAGAGGGTACTTGCTCCTCTTTTCCTCGTACGAGCCGCCTAGGGGTTTATAAATGAAATAGTACACAGTTAAAAACAATCCTGAAACTTTACGGTAAAAGTTACTGGTATCCACTTTTACCGTAAAATCTCATTTTACTATAAAATTTAGAGTAGAATAAACGAGAGTTTAAAAAAAAATCGAGCAGCAGGTTCGATCTCGGGACCTTCGTGTTAGCAGACGGTTTCAATGACCACCATAACAGTTGGAACACATCTAGTAATGAAATACGGTGTTACGTGCTTCGCTCTGTAAGTCACGTGGTGTATCAATTTGCGCTGCAATCGGGTTTTTTTTTGTATGTACAATTAATTGTACATTTTTTTCTGTTCTGTAAACACTCCATTTTCTATAATATTTACCCTAACAGTTTCCTGAATTTTTAATAGTGTAGTATGTGTTTGTTGAAAATGTGTCATACAAGAGTGTAATTAAACGATATTGACTAATAGTAGTGGGTGAAAAATTACTGACGTATTTTTTTTACATTCTTTGATAAACATTTATCGAAGAGGAAAGAAAACATACCTCTTTAATTTAATGTTTCGAGATATCTTTTCTACCTATTTTCCTAAAACATTCCTTTCAACTACTTTGACCGTCATTCGGAAGCAGCTTTACATCAATGCATTAACGGATTAGAGAAACCAAAAGCACCGCAAACAGTTTTGCTTTGAGGTTTCCCCTGCACTATATACGTTCAGCAAAAACGTGGCAGAGTGCCTACTTTCCTTTGCTGTTTCAATATACTTACGTAATAGGAACGAGCAGAGCTAGCATTTCTACAAGTACTGAAACATAATTCTTTGGTTACCAACACTGATATTGTTAGTTAATACTGATATTGAAATGACTACATTTTATTCCTGGTTTAGGTTTCTTATTTTTATGCTTTATATAGTCATTGACTTATATTGAATTGTATGAATGACAAGTAAAATCCTTAAAAATGGCAGAAAACATCTCTCTTAGCATCCTGATGTTTTCATCCTGCACATTTACTGCAAAAGAAAACTGGGTATAAATGATTATTTTTTGCAATGTCAAAACATCGAATGTGATACTTTGAAAGAAGCATCTTTACTTAAAGAAATACGATTTCGATTACGTGATATTGTTATCTTTGAGAAAATAACACCATGATGACAACAAATTTTAGAATTATCGGAGCAAAATCAAATCGGAATCAAAATAAAAATAAACTAAAACTGCTGAAATATATTATACAATTTTCATTTGAACAATTGAGAAAGGAAAAGAAACACATTTATTTATTAATTTTTTAATTCAAAAGCTTCTTAAAAAAGAGAGACCTATGATGTACAGACGTTATACACGTATAAGTGAAGACTTTAGAATGATATTTATTTTCGTAACACAAAAAGGAGTCTTTGAAATAAAAAAAAAGTAGGAGGGGTTAAGAATTGAACTACTAATATCAATATTCAAGCACTTAAATCTGAATACGTAAACACTTTTGCATCTTACATTTGTGTAGCTAATTATCTTAAAAACGTTCACAGACTTAAAAATAGCTCAGTTTTTATTATTGGTTGAGAGTAAGAATAATTTTTAAATTATCATATAATTACCTGTATTAATAATTGAATAATATTTGTGCCACCCTTTTTGCTCCAAAAAAGTAAATAAATAAATAAATGTCGAGATTTAAATTTACTGCAAAAGCTTTTTTTTTTTTTTTGCAGATGCATGTAATACTAAATATTTAAATGTTTCAGATGCAACAACGCTCAAACAAATTAAGATTATATAATGAACCGCCTTCATTGTACAGCGATTCAGTTTTTTTGCTAATTATTTGCTAAGTTAAATATTATTATACTAGCTAGGGAAAATAAGTTAAATAACTGATTTAACTCAAAAGACTTTCCCATGTATTTCCTTTAGCAAAGCCAAAATGACAAATCTTGTAACTGTTTCAAATAACATGAAGCTTTTTTGCAAACTTTATGTACTTTGCATTTACCAGTTGTACGCATAAATATTTATTTCCATTATTTCTTAAAATTTAAGAATGGTATAGTAAAAAAAACATTTAAAGGACGACGTTATCTTAAAAGTATATTCACACTTCACAGCACAATAAATTACGATTTATAAAAGTTGTATGGAAATAGAGCTTTTATACAACTAATTACTTTTCGTGCATAAAACTTCTATTTTCGATTGGAAAAATTCAAAGTGTACTTTTCCCCAACTGTACGAACCAGCAGTTTTATAAATATTAATAAATACAGGACTCTTAACAGGTGTCCCAAAAGCTTCTAAACTGAAAGAAAAAATGACATCTGCAATTAATATTCTTATAGATACAGAAATTAAAGAAAAAATATAGATACCACAACTTTTATTAATTTTATTGCAAGTAAATTATGGATATATATTTTTTTCTTTTCTCAAACCGTAATTCATAAACGATCCTTTATTTTCCCTTTTTAAATCCGATCAACATATAAATTCCCTCTAAAAGGGGATCTCACGAAAAGTTTAAAGAATTACTTCAAAATAAAAGCAATAACCTGTCACGGGCAAAGTGAAAAAATGCTTCTGCAGGAAAGAAAAATAACTTTCTGTTGAACCGGAAAAGAAAATGAATTGAAGGTGTTCCGCAACAGTTGCTGATAGCGTCTTGAGATTACTCAAGAAGTAATTTAGTAAGTCTCATAGGACGATAATGTAGTTCAATTTCAGAAGACTGATTGCTTTTCTTTTAAAGAAAAAAGAGGTATTTTTTAAATTATAAGTTTAAAATCTCATGATAGTTGGGCATTTTTTTTCTTTCTTAATACAAAACAGGGAAAAGTAAATAATTGCATAAATTTATGAGAATGACAGATATTTTAAGATCTAGTTTATCCTTAATCTCGGGAGGAATAGGTCTTATAAAGTGAGAACATAAATAAAAAATTTTAGCATTTGCTAACGAATAATTTTAATATACATACTGAATTACTTTGAAAAAAATGTGAAATAAGTAAATCTTAAGTAAGCTGGAAACAAAAACTAAGTTCTTTATTGTTAAAGACGTTGTTCATTTCTTTGCTTAATAAATATTGCATTGAGATTTAGTGTAAATTCTAATATGAGAAACTTGGTAGTGTAAACTAATTTACATCACATTACACACGCGGAGGAACTGAATGCAAAAAGCACACAATAAACTTTCTAGGCAAGTACTTTTTTTCTGAGTTACACCGTTTTTATCTCACAAACCAAACTGAAATTTATAGCTGTGTTTGATTTTTTATTATTATTTTTATCATTACACTCATTAGTTTTATAGTGTTGTTATTATCTTTGTTGAAATTACCAGTTGTATTATTATCACCATTGTGGTTATTTTCACCATTATCTCTTTCACCATCACCATTATCAATATCATTTTTAATCCGTTTTACTTAAGCTTCGCCTTACATTGAACTTTATTTTCAAAACTTTTCTTTAGATTGGCATTTCATAAATGTTTGATTTAGATAAATAGGTTGAGTTAGGTTGTAATGGTTCAATCACACCGCAACCAGTATATTATGTCAATTTCTCTTAAATTTTGTGGATTAAAATAAATAGATATTCAACTAAACTAAAAAAAAAAAGAAGCTTTTCAAAACTAAAAATTTACTACGCCTGTGTCATCTATAACTTCTGCAGCTGACCCCATTCTCTATTACGAAGCGTTTTAAGTTGTACCTAGTAAACAATTGTCGTAGCTGTATGCCGTCCTTGGTTTACTCCTGAATGCCGAATCTGTGGTTTGAAGTTATCTCTAAACTCTACGAACCACAAAAGGACTCACATTTAGCCATTTGGCGCTTGCTGTTTCATATTTTCGTGCCTCTAATCTCCCATTGTAGTTCTGTAGGCAAATGATGCCTGGAGGTTACGAATTAGCTATCTCGGATTTCTTATGGCAGTGTTGGCACCGAAATGTGTAGGGCTTGATCTCAAACATGGATTTTTTTGCGACTCGCAAATGACGTATTCCGATTGCAGGGCCACTAATTTTGCTTGTTGCAGTTTTACTCAGAAACTTTTACTTGGCAACGTATTCAAATTTAAAAAACTTCAGCTTATTTTTGAAATAGGTTAACGGTACTTTTGTGATTTTTTCTTCATTTAAAAAAGCAAGTGTATTTAAAATGTAAACGGTGTTTTGTAAAATAGTCTTAAACTTATTATAGCATATTCTATTTACATAACATTCTTGTCTTTAAGATGCACATTTAATGATATTTTTTTTTAAAAAATCTTGAATGTAAATATATTTTTTTCACATTTTAAAGCATCATCAAATGTTTGTCAAAACTTTAAAAAATATTATTTCCTCAGATTATGACGAATAAACTTTAAACCTCAAACATATTTCAGATTCCACAAAATTTATCTCTTAAGCCTGCGTCAAACATTGGAAAAGCTATATAAACAAAAACTTCATGATTTTTTACGTAATCAAAATAAAATTTCTATCCTACATTAACTCGGCAGCTTGCTCACAATCTCAACCTCATTAAAAAGCCGAACAAAGAAGTAGAACTTGTCAAATAAAACTCACCAGTTGAAAGACGCTGACACGGGAGTAAAAAATAAAGTGAAAAAGTCTAGTTAAAATGCGCGGCCTGTGGCTAAAATTATGGAAATAAACATTCTTCTTATCACATCATAACGAAACGAAAAAGATTATTTCTTTTTGTTATTTCAAGTTTCCTAAAAGTTATAAGAATAAAATTATTTTATCCAATAAATGCTTGCCAAAAACAGCTGGTAATCTATGTTTTCATTATCAGTAGAATTTTTAAAATATTTTTTTTTTCTGTTTATAAGAGAAAAGTAAGGTTTACCAAGGAGATGGGAATAAATAAAACGATAATCTTTGTTTTTTGATTAAATCTAAAAGTTTTGCTGGACATGAAAAAATTATTGATTATGACCTATCGGTAAGCTTAATTTTACCTACTGTTTGGAAACAGAAGAAGTAAGATTTTTATGTATTGCGTTTTAATTATTATTATCTTTAAATTCAGACCAAACAATAATAAAAATTACCATTTTGAGAGTTAAAAATTCCAGGTCTTTGGGGTTGAGTGAAATTTAAAATCTTGAGTTCAAAAAGAAAAAAAAACTTTTAGGTTGTATTTTTTTATTTAAAAAGTAGATTTGAATTTTAAGGTTAAAAAAAACATTACCGAAAGGTTTCATTAAATGTTCTTTTGTGATTTGCATACTAGACGGTCAGTAGCTGGTGTGCAACGAAGTTTGAATTAGCGTAACTTCTAATTGAAGTACATGTTCTGGAGCGATAAACTTGTTAATGGAGCATAAATGTCATATTACATTGGTCCAAAATGACTCACTTTCTTTACTAGCTGTATTTCTGAAGCCTCTGTTAGAATTTCTCTAAAGTTAAAAATGTGCTGTGTAAGTCAGAACTTCTTGAAAAACCTGTAGCCTCATAAAATAATGGGTCTTATACATAGACCGAAAGCATATCTGAACCGTTGTGAATATGCTAAGTTAAATCAAAACAACAAAATCTGTCAACTACACTTCGTGTAATTTGAAGTGCAGTATAACCTCGATTTAACGATTGTCAAGGAACAGCGAAAATATATCGTTAAATCAAGGAAATCGTTAAATCGAGGATCATAGACATTGAATGCTGTCAAATCCGGACCCGTGAAATGTGTCCTTAAATTGAAGAAATCGTTACATTGGGTATCGTTAAATCGCAGTTATACTGTACATGGCATTCCTAATTCACATTGCGATAGACTTAAATTGTCTCATTAATCTTCAAGCAGGAGCGTAGGTTATTTTGGAATACTATTTGAGATGTTGAAAGACTCCGTTACCAACGTTTAAGTGCTTAGTGAAAAATTAGTTGAAAAATTTTCTAACAAAAATGTATCGATTACAAAAAAAAAAAAAAAAAAAAATGGAAATCATTAAATGTGGTAAACTTTGATCATAATATGCGAACTTTTTCCCTCTACTTCGTCGTCGATTAATTTACCATAAATTATGTTTGTATTAAGTGATGCTAATGTTACTGACATTCTTAACAGCTTAAAGTCCCACATCTGTCATTAACGTTTGTAAATGAATAACGGTTGCAGACTATGGCTACTGGCCCCAGAAAATGGAAATGGAAAAATTAAAACTGAAAAAATGAAATAAGCGGAAGAGAAATCGAAAGTTCCCCGCCTGGTGTTTGTGCATTCGACGAGGCTCATACATACAATAGATAAGTTTAAACATAATAATTTGAACTTAAGGACTGCATTTTTCAGTTGTTAAATGTTATTTGATTTTATCTGTGTATTTTTGTTTGCTAGCTGTGTAGGTTTTATTTGAATAAATATTAGTTTCAATTTTTCATATTAAACGATATGAGCACGTTTATTTGTCAGACGGCACAAATCTGACCAAAACAAATCATCTAAGTACTGTGTAGTTTTTGAAGCATAATGGTTATCGTGGGAGTCTTTGACTTAAAGTGATCAGAAGGCTGTGACCTTTAGTTAAAAAAAAAAACATAAGGTTACAATTAAATAAAATTATACAACAAAAGTGCATATCTTAAATTACTCTGTATAACGTTCTGAAATGGGTAGGTATATCTAAACTTTGAATTTATTAAACCCGTATCTTAAGAACAAAAAAGTTCAATTTTCCAGATTTTGTTTTCAAAAACGAAAGTTACAAAAAGTTTTACCTAGTAATAGAAAAGCAAAAGAAATTTAACTCAAAATTTTGTAAGTTAGGTCACGCCTTTGACGAACAATTACTCGCTTCCAGAGCAAAATGTTTTCAGTCTAGACGTTATAAAACTTTGAAAGACCACAGGGAATTATTTTTTTAGAAGCATAGATTTTATAACTTATCATACTTTATGAAGTTGAAATAAAGATAAGTTATTGCAAAAATAAGTCAACATGTCGTGCTGTGTTTCAAACTTTCTCAGTATTTAATAAAGATTGACTTTCAGAATGTCACTAGGTAATATTTTGGATGAATGAAACAGCGTCAAACATTTCGATAACATTTTTTAAAAGGAATTTGAATTGAGTATTTTTAATTAATATTATTTTCTAAACAATTTTTATACTTTTAAGTTTTATGATCGCAACAAAATATGAGAAAGGTCATTTGGTTGTGCTTTAATAACTGAGAAAAAGAAACATATACAGTGGCTCCCAAAAGTGTTCGTACACTTTGAAATTTTTTAGTAAAGCCAAACTAACGCAAAACTGAATTCGAATATGGAGTCCAATTTTTTTTCACATCATTCCTATGTCATTTTAATTAAAACCCTGTAGTTTTTTTTCAAAATATTGACGTATCTTCTTTTTGAAATGGGTCAAAAAATGAAGAGACAGAGAAATAATACGACACAAAAGTTATCGTACACTCAAATATATTCGAAGAAATTCATGGTTAAAATTATCATATGTCGATTTTTTTCTATTTTTGCATTGTGTTGACCTTTGCAGGTCATTTGGCTTTAATTTTTTCTGTATTTATTAATTAATATTGTGCTTATTACTTTAAAATGGCTGGAATTCGAAAAAAAAAAAAAAAACACAAATACCATTCGAAAGTTGAATTTTTCCCCCACAGTAGCGGTAAATTGGTTTGAAATTTCTCTAAACTAGTTAATTTATTCCATTCTGTAGCAAAGTGCTTGATAAAATGCTTAAAAGTAAAGAATCGGAACGAAAACAAGGTTAGAAAAGGTCAACCGGCAAAGTTGACAAAGCGTGATCGAAGATTTACAATTTAAAAAAATATGAAATAAACACATTTGAGTGCTGTAAAAGTTTCTGCAGATTTAAATAAAAATTTTTAAATTTAATTTTCACCTAAAATTGTTCGCCAAGTTCTCAGATTAGCTGTATTACATGGGACATCTTCCGGCAGAAATTTTCTTGGCCGTGTGAAAAGCAGAAAGCTTACGCTTTTCGTCACAAAACCAATGATAAGTTCAAAACGTTTTGGAATAACGTCTTACTGACACACGAAATTAAATTCAACATTTTTGGTTAAATTGTTGTATAGTTGTAAATAGAAATAAAAATTAGGAACTTAAACCTAAGAACTTAGTAGGACCAGTTAATCAGGATGGCGAAGGTGTTATAGTGTGAGGGTGCATATCAACATCAGGACTTGATAGTTTGGAATTTTTTGATGAAATAATGAATCATTTAAATATTTTAAAAATCAATTTCAAACTCTTAGCCAAAAATTTGGTTATCGGAAACAACTTTGTTTTTTTTTTATAAAGATAACGATAAGAAGCACCACGGTTTTCAACGTTTGCGTCTAGTGTCTCAAAAATTGTCTTAAAGTTTAGAAAATACCCCTTCAATCTCCAGATTTAAACTTAATGTAATACATTTAGAGATATCTGGAGGCTAGATTACGAAAATACGGCTTTGGAACGAAAATAGAGCCAGAAACAGCAAGACTCGAAGTGCGGTTGAACACTTGCTCAGAAATTACGCAAAAAAAAAAGAAAGAAAAAATAATAAAATCTATTCCCAGACGTTTAAAAGGTGTTGTTGATACTGCATGGTATTCTACGAAACAATAACTTAATAAAAAGTTAGATTTTTCAATAATATATAGACATTTTTTAAAATGTACGAAGACTTTTTATGAGATAAAATTTGCGGCACTTTTTGGTTTTTGATTTTTAAAAAATTAAGATTTAATACTTGTTTTAAAAAAATTCATGTAGTTTTGTTGAAAATTGATCATAGATCTTAGAATTATATACCTGTTCCGAAATATTACTTCCAACCAATGGATAAGATCCTATTTCATTGAAAGTCGTAGGTGTCCGAAAACTTTTGAGAGCCACTGTACTTATAAGACTCGATTTTTTTTTTTTTTTTTTTGCTTTGATATTTGACTCAAATGTACTTCACTCATTCCCACATTGTCCTCATCATGCTTATGTACGTCTCATGATGTAATGTATTTTCAGCAATAAAAAAATTAAAATTAATGAGAAAGAACATATGCATAAAATAATGGTTCGTTAAAATGAATAATTTTAAAAATATCAGTCTGCAGGGATTTTGTTGCTATAGATTTTGTTGCTGCTTAAGGTTGAGCTATCCTTAAAAAAGAAAACAGTTATTGAAAAAAAAGATAAATTAATTTGAATTATGTCATTTTGAATTCAAATTATGTTTTTCGCAATCACGAGTGTGTGTGTGTATGTAGACGTGTGTTTTTGTGTCGAGGCATGAGTGTGTAGGTATGTGTGTGTGTGTGCATAGGTATGTGTATGTATGCGTGTGTGTGTCTTTGTGCAGGCATGAGTATGTGTATGTGTGTATGAAGGTGTGTGTATGTATGCGTGTTTATGTTGGATATGGACGTAACTTGGAGACGGTTTTCGCTAGAGGAACAGCATCGTGAGACCGGTCGACGGTGGTGCTGCAGAGGAAGGCGGTGGGAAAATAAAATCATAGGAATATCAAAACAGTCAAATGAGAACAATAAGCATTTGTGATTGCTCAATAATATTTCATTGAAACTTTTTGCTGTAGAAAGCTTTTGAAAGCTACCGTAAAAGACGTTTTCATAAACTAAGAGAAAACACATTTAGAGTACTTCAGATAAATCTTTATTGAAAATTTTTATTGAAAGTATATTAAATTTAAAGGTATTTGAATTGCCGTAAATTTGGTATTAAAAATCATAGGGTATTTTAAAATCATTTACGGTAACTTTCACTCACAAACACTTGCCCAATTGCTTTGCATTAGTAATATGTTCTTGTAAGAGACATTCAAATTGCGGATTTTTTTCGGCAACTTCTTATTTTCACCTTCAAACTGAACAAAATGATTTCTGTTGCGTGTTCACCCAATATGCATCTATCGGTCGCAGTAGAAAAAAGAGTGCTAACACTAAGCGAAACTTCTTGTTTATACTGTTTCTGTTTAAATTTCATACCAAATGATAAATAGATCCAATGGTATTTGACTAACACTGTGGTAGCGCTACTCAAATGAAGAGATCAAAAATGTTTTTTGGATGGAAGTTTAACTAAACCAGTTTTGATTATTTTCATGAAGCATCTAAGCAATTTGTCAACTGTAGCAATATGTTTAGTGTATTCATAAATAGAATAACGCCATCATCCCAAAAATTCGGAATTATTGTGTATTACAGTGAACGAAGCAAGCTTTTACTGAATTGGAGTGTTTCTGCATTATTTTAGTTTCACCTCTACGTAGAAAATTCCAACTTAGTCAAGCTGTTAATATACAGGGGAATACACGAGGCAGTAAGAAGCAAAATGATATAAGTGGCAAAATTAAAAATCTGGAGATAACTATTACAAATGGTAGATGAACCTCTACGCTGTTATGGGGCAAGAGGTAGTACTTGTAACCCTGGTAGGTTCTGTTATACAGCATGATTTAGAAAAACTTTTCAATGAAAGTCTACGTAGGACCTTATCTTTAAACGCTTTTTTCTTAAAACTTGAAAATCCACTTACATCCTTTTCCTTCTCACTGGCTCTTATGCTCTCAGATGCTATTTTAATCTATAAAATTCCAACATAGAAAGTACAAAACTTTCTATAACAGTAATTTTAAAAAAAATTTCTATAACAGTGGGAAAAAATATTTTGACGTGTTCTTATTTCTAAATTGAAATTTTACTTATCAGTAATTACTGTTTTACCTGCATCCTATTTTATAAACTCATGCTTGATAATGGTTTTAGAAAAACACTTAATACTTTTTTTGAAACATGAAAACGGATCAAATACTATTTTATTAAATGTGAACAAATACTTCATTGAAATTTTGTACTTCGCAATGATTTATCGCTAAAGAAGAAAAATGGAAAGTGTTGAAAATCGCATTTGATGGATAAAAATCTGAAAAGTACACTTGGAAACAAAACATAAAATAGAAAAATGCATCATGGCGACCAATAACTTAAATTGAAAGAGAAAAATCGATATAGAAAAATAATAATTTCCTCAAAGGGAATGCTCAGGGGAAACATTTCGTCTCCTTCATGGTGTTTTTCACTCTATCTCATTTTATCCATACTTTTTAGCGAAGCACTTCTGAAGAAGACTAGTCTCTGTATTGGAACTCTTTTCATCGGTGAATTCTAAATTTTACCTTTTATCTTTCGGGCCATTTCTTGAAAAATCAGTTATGGTCTATCGTATTAAATTATGAATAAGAAATATAAGGGGTGAAGTGAGATGACCGAAGACTTCATTCATTAAAATTACTATATATGCATGGATATACAGGTACACCTAAACCTGATTTTATGCGGTAAATAGAGACCGCGCAAAAAAATCGCATAAAAAATTTTTTTGAAACTTCACGAGTAGCTTTAAAAGTTGTTTTCATAACACAGTTAAAAATTTTTTTTTTTTATGCGGTGGATAGTGACCGCATAAAAAAAGTCTCACATAGAAAATAACCCAAAAACCTAACAAAAATGTAATCTTTAATCGAAATCAAAATGAACCAAGTGATAATTTTTGCCGAGTACTCGGACAAAATTTCCCGAATAAAAAATTTTTTGGGAGGTCACAGTGACTTCCCATCGAGGTTCCTGTGTCGACACTTAAAGATACTACCTCGCACTCGTTTTTAAAATAATTTCGTCAATTGAATCCCAATCTGAGTGAAATTTTAATGTACCGCACAAAAGAAAAATCGTATAAAGAAAAGACCACTTAAAAACAGGTTTTAGTATACACACACACACACACACACACACACACACACACACACACATATATATATATATATATATATATATATATATATATATATATATATATATATATATATATATATATATATATATATATATCAAACAATGTTATTAAGAAACGTTCTTTATTTTTTATTTACTGAAAAACATAAATACTGAGCTAAAAATTAAGTTAACTGTGAAATAATTTAAAAAAACGTCTTTAAAAAATTTAGTCTTACATGCAGAACAAAATTTAGTCTTACTTATTTTTTTTTCCAAAATGTATTAATAAAACTAGTTAAACGAATATGCCACGTGATATAACGTGGTATTACTGTTCAGCTATTTTTCCCATCTAAAATGTTAAAGACGTGCTAAGATTTCATTTAAAAGCTTATAAGATTCTCGTTAAAAAAAAAATAATCACAGATACATTGTGGGTTCTTTCACCGACTACTTAATTTTTGTTTTTATTACTAAATTGGTATGACACAAAAAGTAATTGCAACAACTTTTGTTGTTTAATTTAGTTATTCAAGTTTTGTTTGTGCTTAGATTGATTAATAACATTACTCATGATAATGTGACACTTGCAGTTTGACCAAAGTTCTTTATCCATTGAGCATTATCATGAACTTTCTTTTTTTATTGCTAAGAGTTGTGAAACATTATTAATTTACCCTCAAAATGAATCAATACTTATGTAACTGAGACTGTTATTTCTACTTGCTTTTTTAATCTAGAAGTTATGAAGCAAAGTAAACTACTTCAATGGATTGATAAATTATCAAGATTAGGAATAATCAATAAAAACTTATTAGCACATTTCAGTAATGTATTTTCTCTGAATGCTTGGGAATATATTTTTTCTGTTCCGTAGGAAGAAGAGTTAGCTAAGAAAAAGTAAGAATGAAAGTTTTTTTTTTAAATCGTATTTGGGCCATCACGCTTGTCCAGCACGTGACAGTTCATTTTTTTCATTAAAAAGTAAGGTATCACACATAAGTTTGTAATTTGTTAAGCAGGAAAAAAAGAAAGTTCATTAATAATTAAAATTATTATTTTTAACGACATATATGAGGCATCACGTGCGGGACAAATCCATGGAATGGCCCATGTATTAATTTTATTAATATATTTTTTGATACAGTGAAACCTGTGTAAGTTGACCACTTGCGGTGCACCACTTTAGTGGTCAACTTAAACAGGTGGTCAACATAGAGAGGTTGATTTATATGATAAGGGCTAATTCCGTGCCTGAAAAAGACGGTCAACTTACAAGGGTGGTCATCTTCACAGGTTTTACTCTGATTATTTTTTTGATTTTTTGTATTTATTTTTTTCTTATTAATTTTTTATTCATTTATTTTTTTTCCGAAAAAAATGGACATTGTTGCTAGTGAAAAATAGTTTAATGAAAAATAAAACTTTTTTTTTTAATTTATGAACCTTCAAATATCTACTCCCCTGGTTTCCACGTTTCAAATAAACAGCATAAACAGCAACCGAACAAAAACATTTGTTTCTTCATTTTTGTTGGTCCTGTAAATGCGACTTCAGAAAGAATCTGAAACGCAGAACTATTTTCAGTGCTTTTGGTTTTTCTAATCCGATAATGCACTGATGTAATGTACTAAAGCTGCTTCCGCCTGACGACTTAAGTAGCTCGAAGAGAATGCTTCAGGGAGGTATGTTCGAAAGGTATCTGAAAATATTAAACGAAAATGCCATCTTTTTCTGCCTTTTATTTACGTTTTTAGAAGATATCTTAAATCTGTAAACTTCGGTTTCATAATTAGCACTTCTACTTACGTGTATTTTGCCGTATGAAGGTAAACGGCAGTATCTAAGCAATGAGTTTTCAAGATATTTGATGAAATGTGTGTTCGATTCAATACTAACAACAAAGAAATGTCGGAATTCGAAGTATTTTTCACTCCTTTTTTTCAGCGGAAACCAAATGAGCAAGCTTGTACAATAAAACTAACGTGAAACAGATGACGAAAATGCAAGATAATGAAGAATGAAAAATTTACAGTTGCTGCACTTTACCTGTATACCGCTGTATCGCAAAAAGTATTTTAAGTTTGCTATTTGGTTACGCAATTAATTAAGTTTAATTTAAATTTTTTTTGTGTTCAAGAATTAATAACAATATTTATAAATTAAAGCCGGTGATTACTTCAGAGACCAACGAAAGTAATTTGATTTTTTTGATCAACTAAAACAAGGAATCAGAGACACGTGTTTAAAAGGGCTAAAGCGCAGTTACCTTACTCGAGAAAAATAAACGCTCACATATTTTTTAGTTAGATGGGAAACATAATTTTTACCAACATTGCCAAATCTGGTATTTTATTTTAAGTATCATGCTGAGCGGTAACTTGACTATGTACAGCTAGGATACTGACAAACAGGTAGATTTTTTTAACATTATTTCTTTTACATTACGGGACATTACTTCTGTTTTATGAAAATTTGACCTTTGGTACGATAGAAGAACAACTTCAAAAACTGTACAATAACTTAAAATGATAACAACTGTAGTACCAACCCCCCCCCCCCCCAAAAAAAAAAGAAATGGGGAAAATACTTTGCATGTTTGTAAACGACTTACTTCAAAATGAAATGCATAAAGTAAGAGCAAAGAGGGAATTTTTTCAGAAGTTCAACTTCAATTGTCTTCGCACCAGCGTGAAAATGTCAGTTTACGAAAGGCAACATTGTATCTTGTCAGAAGAAAGCAAAATCAGGTGAGTAAAACGGCTGGAAAAGGGTCTTGAAAATATCTCACAGGCAAAAAAATCAACCTGAAGTGACAACTAAAAGCCTTCAAATATAAGTGTCATCCTATTCAAGAACACAAAATAGCGTCATGTACAAAGAAAGTTTATGAATTGTGTGCATCTTAATCTAATTTAGACTTGTCTTCCCGATCCTGTACGGTAATTTTAGTTCCTATTCAAGTCAAAAAATATACGAAAAAAAGTATGTTCACAGTTGT
This sequence comes from Uloborus diversus, assembly GCF_026930045.1. Taxonomy (NCBI): domain Eukaryota; kingdom Metazoa; phylum Arthropoda; class Arachnida; order Araneae; family Uloboridae; genus Uloborus; species Uloborus diversus. The sequence continues at coordinate 143,364,910 of NC_072732.1, forward strand.
ATAAATATTTTAAAAATAAATAAAAATAAAAAAAAAATAAAATAAAAAACCCACTTACTTTTAGCTTTTAAAATTTCATTTGAATCTATTGCCAACAGTTTTGATACTTGAAGGATGCTAAAAGTATTCAGGTATCTCAAAAATATTTACACTTTTTGAAAGCCTTCATATCAGAGTCTGTAGTTAGGGGTTTAGATTAGTTAGTTTTATATGCAGGGTGCGGCAGGTATTTCAGAACAAATTGATGTCCATAGAAAAAAGGGAACAAACTAAGGAAAAATATCATTTATTACATATTAAAGTTTTCGTACAGGTGGTCAAGTACATAAAGGACGACATCATTCAACAAACCCATCATCAGTGGCAATAACAGCCGACTGCAGGCAATAATGAGATGAGTCTTCGGAGATGTTGACACTGTTTCCACACAATAACAGCTCTGAGAGCTGCAACAGATGATTTGAGTCCCCCTCGACTACACCTCACACATAACAGTCGATTGGATTAAGATCTGGGGAGCTGGGAGAATATAGGTTAAGCTAGTTAAAATCGTGAAAATTTTTGCATATCCCATCTTGGCTTGTTTTGATTGTATGGGATGGTGCTGAGTCTTGTTGGAGAACATGCGACCTCTCACGTGCTACAGCAATGATCTAATACTTGACAACTCTGTCTAATACCTCGGTGTCAGCAACAGCATTGACTCTGCACCTTAACAAAAACGAGCTGATGTGTCCATCACATGACTTCCTTTTACTCCAATTTAATGTCATTTTCTCATTATTGACAGTTTTAATGTGATTCAATAGTTTACTCTCTAAATATCACCAACAGTGGCCAAATTAAAACAATTTTTTTAAAAAACGCCAAATTTGTCGCCAAGTTGACGACAAAACTTGGCGACCACAAGATTGGCGTATATCGCCAAGTGTCCGCTGAATTATAACACCACTTGAGTTTACATCGAAGTTAACAAAGATTTCCCCCCAAAAAGGGGCAAAAGACTCCTTTAGAAACACTCGAATGCAACCAAAAGGGGAGGTGCACAACTAGACCCCACTAGGAGTCTACGTACCGAATTTCAACTTTCTAGGAGATTCCGTTCTTGAGTTATGCGACATACATGCACAGCTACGCACATACGCACATACATACATACGTACATACAGACATCACGAGAAAACTCGTTGTAATTAACTCGCGAATCGCCAAAATGGTTGTTTCGCGAGTCCATATACAAACAATGAAACAACGTGCTAGACTAATAACTTATCCAAAATCATTCTGCCCCTTCCTCGTGCATTCAGCACAAAGCAGAGATGATATTTCACTATCTTAGAACCTGGAAGCGGAATCTTGATGTACTACTTTTAAGAGGAGAAACCTTGAATTAAAATCGGGCAAAGTCACACCGGTGGGCAGATCCACCCCTTTTACGGTAGTATTGCTCTTTTTACTGTCAAAATGCTAAAAGAAGTCCAAAATCTTTAAAAAAAATCATTTTGTATATATATATTTTTTCGAAGCTATTTATTCCAACATTGTCCCCCTAGTTTCACCGACACAAAATTTCCTACGTGCCTGTTTTTCAGCTTCAGTCATACATTTTGATATATTTAAGGCTGTGGGGAGAACACTTAAAATTTTGTTAAAACTGGTGGTAAGCCATCCGAACAATTGGAATTTATTATACATCTCTTTATTTCAATTCTATTTTGATTGATGGAATATACTTCAATGGCTTTAAAATGGGTTTATTTTTAAAAGGAGGGAAAAGAGCGGAATTTTAAAACGTCTCGTTAATCCACATCCCGGATAATCCGACCATGGAAAATCATTAGACCGGTGTATTTCAATAGAAAACAATTTATTTTTTACATTATTGTTAAGATTGTTTCTTTCTCACAACCGCAAGTGTTATACTTCGCGGTAAAGTCATTTATTTTTCAATTAATGAAAAATTACTATAATGAAAAATTGTTTCAATTCCCTCACTTGATATTAAACAGCAATTAATCAAACATTTGTTGTTTTTTTTAATCTTTTATGGTGGAAGTACCTTGTTCTAAGAAGAAAGATTATTTATAGGTTTTCTTAATTTAAAAGTTTAACAAGAGTATAGTTTTCTAGTTCATCTATCTTAGTCTCTTTTTTTCCTTCATTTTGATAAATGAAGCAATTTCAGTAAATACATACAGTAGGCAGGAACACTGGGAAAAAATGAGAAGTGAGATCAATATCTGGTTTGAAAAAAAAAGACAAATAAATAAACAAATAGAAAAAAAACGCTGTATGGTATTTCGTACTACTGTACATATTTTGCTAGATGTTTTAATTGTTTTAACTACACTATGACAGTGGTTTTCAATCTACGGTCCCTTTGGGGTTTGTAAAATAATTAGAAAGGGGTTACACAACTACTAAGCATAGTTTAAAAAACGAAAGGAAAAAATAATATTCAAATCGGCTTCGGAAACTAAGTGTCAGCCTAAAGTCATGCAGGTCAGAGTGCCTGCATAATATAGGTGACTTTTTATTACTTGGTCTCTTCGACAGCGAAATGTTAATTGAAAAAAAAAATGGTGCTTGGTCGCAAATAGACCCATCCATCGTGTGACTATTGATTTGTTTTTTCATCCATGCTGAGCGTTAAATATCTAATTATCGTTATTTTTCACACTTAGCTAAATGTACCAAACTATTAAACTCAAATTAAACTATAATAAATATATTTTGATGCATAAAATCTATTCAGCATAAAATATGATGCTATGTAGAACGCATGAGGACAAAACTAAGATCTATATTTAAAAAAAAGCGCAATTGTTAATTTGCGGATGAAGTTTTGAATGCTATAATTCTACTTTTGTTACCAAATATTAATAAAAGTCCAAAAAAAAAAATTTTTTTATGAAAAAAAAAATGACACCTTCAGTTTTAGTTACTCTTGTGACGTTTGGGCAATGTGTCCACTTGTTGGGTTAAATTTAATTTGCAAAAAACAATTTATTTACAAAAGCGTTAAATTTTTATATGTATATTTACTTTAAGGGAGTTCTGTAGCAAAAAATAATAATAAATAAATAAGTAAATAAAATGAAACAAAAATAATGTATTTAAATATATTTGTTTAATTTAAGTAGAACAAATTACAAATTAATTGTTCAAAAAACTTACAAATAAATTTGCTTCATATTATCTTTGCATGTGGCGTATAATAAGAGAATTCCGGCTATTGTTGCAAAAGAAAGGTAATTAAGAAACACGAATTTCAAAACTTTTTTTTAAAGAAAAAAACGGTATGAGAGTTTGGACTTGAACCCCCCCTTTTTTTTCTGAACACTTTTCATGTGAATGCTTAAATTTTCCAGATAACTTTTAACGACTCTTATTTCTGACGTTGTTCGAATACTATAAATATCGAGAGTGCATTTTAGCCTAAGAAGTTGCTCATTAAAGAAGAATAATTTAACCTTTAGCCAACGGCGGTACATATGCTGTACCTACAAAAAGTGCTCTCTTCCTACGGCTGTGGTACAACGTCTGTACCAGTCCTTCCCTTCCCCCTCCAGTTACTTCCCGCAGTTGATAATCCTTTCACACACGCCTACACAGGGAGAAAATGAATGAAACGCACTACACCCCTTTTGGGGGTCTGTCAATCAGAGGCGTTTGGCATAGTTTTGTTCCCAGTGAAGGAATGTGTGGCGAAGTTTCGAAAAAGAGGGGAGAAAGTTAAGCAGAAGTAAAATACTTGAAGGAAAGAAAAATTTTTGATAGCCTTTTTCTGTTTAATAACCCAATAGTAAGGCTTCCTATAATTAATAACAGCATATTTTACTGAGTACAAAACACCTGTTTAGTTTAAGCAGTGTAGATATTTAGGGAGCAGAGCGCAAGAAACATCATTCTCCAAAATATTTCTTTTGTTATGGTTTTATAAAAATAATTAAACACTTGAAAAGCATATCTTATTTTGCTAACTTTTCGAAAATGAATATCATGCTGAATAAGAAACAACTTATCAATTTGCGATTTGCCACGTTTCATTTATTTCTTTATTTACATTTTAACTGAAAATTATTTGTAATACCGTTTCAACAAAACATGGAAAACATTCTAAAATCAATAAATTTGAAAGAGAGGTCCAATTAAGAATCTGTGTCGTGAATCTTTTGGTTTGAAAATTGAAAGTTAGACTAAATGCTCATTTTTTTTTTTTTTATAAAAAGAGTCACTAGCACAGCCAGAATTATCTTCTGGAGGGGGTTTTCTGTTCAAAACGAGCCTTTTCATATGTAAAAGTTATTGCACTTGGGATGGCAAGAATGTTAAAATCAAGGGCTCTGAGGGGTGTTTTTACCCCCCTCCCCCTTCGCTACGCCTCAAAATCTATCTAATTGTTCACTTATTGAGTGAAAAGCATAAAAACTTAATTTTGATATTTTAGAAAATATAAATGTATTTCCTTGATATTTTGTCTATAGCGATTATTATTTCAGTAGAAAGTCAAAAGGACTAAGGATATGCTGAATGAAACAAAATAAGTATTGTACATCGGGGCACGTTTACGAGGATTTTTTTTTTCGCTGAATTTTTTAATTTTATGGTTCAACTTAGGAATTCTTAAACGTTATGGCCTTATAAAGCAGTTAATAAAGTATAAATTTGTGCATTCAGTTTTCCCCCTGTTTGTATTTAAGGGGCTTAAAATGTTAATTTTTAAGTCAAAGTCGGTTGCTCCTCTTTCTTCCTTGCGCAAAAAAAAGAGGTTAAGTGAAAAGATTTATAAGAGCACCTAATATATCTTACTCAGTTTTCAATGAGAGTCTAATGTCTGTTTATTTTTTTTTCTGTTAATTAATTCTTACATTTGGAACTGTTTATGCCAGTAAAAAATGGAAGAAAGAGGTTGGTTTTCTGTTTACTCATGCGAATTTTTTTTTACTTATCTTCTCTTACTCACAAATAACAACGTACTGGGTAGTGAAAATGTATTATAAAGATAGTACATAAATAGGAAATGTTGAAAAGAGGAAAGACTTGGAATCTAAAACAAATTTGCCCAGATATTTTTCTTGTGCATTGTGAAGGGAGCGGAACTTAATCCTTCAACAATTACTAGAGGTATTTCAACCACAATTAGAAGAAAGAGTGAATGGGGATATCAGGGGATTTGTAGGCTGTCTCTCCATATTATCTCACTCGACAGTGATTGACTTTGAAACGCCAGCTTCATATACAAAAAAGGGTGCCTTGCATGCTCTAAAAGATAGATAAGCGCTAACGTTCTTTATGTAAATGAATACGGTGTTCAAGCATATTCCGCTTGCACCTGCTCAGAAAAGCAAAGCAAGGAATTGTTCGCTATTATTGTGGATTCTTTCTTTGACACACGTATTAGTGTCATCATTTTTCTGAATAGCCAAGCTGAAAAGCAAAGTTGCCTCCCTTGAATCTAAGGTATTCTACATTGTATTTACAACGGCTTTGGTCTCAGTTGAACGCTATTTACCTCCGCATTTTAGCGCATAGATAAGGACATCTGGCATTTATTGAATCCAGTGGTCTACCTCACAAATAGAGTTTGATATTTATTATTTTGTTGTCGTTAGCCTTAGGTTAGATGAGAAGCGTTATTTCAGTGATTTCAATTTTAAAACTGAACCAAATATACTTACAGAAAATCTAAACCTAGAGAACCCCATAAGGAACAAGGAGGGAAAAAAATTATTTTCAAACCATTGAATAAGTGATGACTAGCCAAGTATAGTGTCCCACTATAGTAACCCTGTATTGCGGAGAGCTCAGCGGTCGAAGTGGACATCGCCCCCTTTATGCTGTCCTATTCGGGGGGGGGGGAGGAACTAAGAAAGCTTTGAGCCGTAGGGAGAGGGAAAAGATAATTGTATAATTGCCGTAGCCTAAAGGTTAAGTTTTGTGGTCTAATTATGAAAGAGCATTTTACGCTTCAAATAAATGAAATTTTTCAATATTTTAAACATTTGTGGCGTCTTAATTAGCAAAATATCAAAACGTCTGATAGATAACTCTTGAAGGTGCTAATTTTTGAAAGCTGCATGTCAGTGTTGAAAAAATATTCATAAATGCGTTTCCAATTGTGCTAAAAAATATCTGAACTAAATATGTGTTCTAAAAAATGTTTTGAAAGCTGTCTCCAAATCTGCTTCTAAGTGTGCTAGAAAAAAGACAGGCCTCCGTGTTCAAAAAATTAATATTTATTTGTTTGATTTTCAGCTAAACAGGATAATTTTTTAAAGATTGCATGATTTTTAAGTCTTATACATTGCAGGCCAAAGCAATGTTTGAGTCTAAAAATAGTACCAAGAAGTCCATATTAAAGTAAACTAGCTTAAAATTAGACTTTCCTATGCATGCTAAGTTATCAGTTTGTAAGAAACACTATATTCAGATTATTATCTGTGAAACACGATGAATAGATTTATCGTGGTTTCCTGGCTTTAAACTATTGGTTATTGTAGCCCGATGAAATTTTTGAGTCCAAAAAGAATGCTTGGATACATTCGTACATAAGTACAGGAAGCTACAACTTTGCAAAAGAAAGCCTACTTTTAGTTTATTTCATGTTTAAAAACTTAATTTTGATTAAAAAAAATGTTTTATTCATTTGTTTGTTTTGGATTATTGTTTTCGCTTAATGATTGAACGATGACCGCATCCTTTCATTTTGATGTCCCTATGCTTATGATGCAGGTGTCCTTGTACCAAGGAATCAAATTATTTTTAAACTAAATTCTTGACGTTATTTGAGCCTTTTTACGCGAAAAAAGTATCCGGCACACAACATCCAGAATCCAGCACATAACCTACGGTATCCAGCTCCAGGCATTCATTTGAATTTTGGCGTCTTGAATTCAAATTGTAGTAGCTGTAAAACCATTAGTAGAAACAAGAAATCCAAAGAGAAGGATCCTGTAGCAATTCTGAGATTTCAACAAAAAAAAAAAAAAAAGAAAAGAAAAGAAAAAAACGTAATTTGAGTTCAAGATCTCAAAATTCAAACAAATATATATTTTAATAATTTAATGCATTTGTTGATAATTTTATGAAAAATGTAGCCTATTTTTCCTGTTTATTAAATATTATTTTCTTTGCTGTGATTTCTATTGGAAATGAAATTAAATATTAACAAATTACTTGTCTATCTTTATTATTCATCATAAGCATGGACTATACTTTATCAGTTAAATAGGCTAGAATGTTCTAAAATAATGCGTTGTGGTGCTTTGGAGAATATATTTCAAGTCATAACGTACGTTTTTGAATATTTTTTCTCTTGAGTGTTCTAGAATTTTTTGTAAGTCTAGGAAGAAAGCTTTTCTTTACGCCGGTGACAAAAGATAGCTCGTCAGAAGCGTGACCAGACTAAGAAAAGGCTTTAAATTGGATTTCTTCCATTGTATTTGTTACTTAGTAAACTCTCTGAAATTTTCTTCATGGGTCCAAAGTTAGAAATGACATTTTTTTTTCTGAAATGAAGCTTGCTTATAACCGTTTTAATGATGAACAGTTAACTCTTGTAAAATATAAATGGGTAAAAATAACAAAATTATTTTATAGAAACTCTGGATAAAACATATCTACCACGAAAAAATATATTGCAGGCAGCATACAGGAACCTGTTTGGAAAAAATATGTCGTCGCAACCATGTTTATACAGTTGAGCGTTAAAAAATAGTCCCGCTCATTGATTCTTATGATTCGGTTTCATCTGCAATGCGCACTAAATGTTTATCAATTACTTCAGTTTATTTTAACGTGTAGCAAAGTTTTTGTTTTGCAGTAAGTTGCTAATGTTCAAACTGTGTTTGTTTTCAGATTAAATACCAAGTACGGTTGCCAAAGTATTTACAAAAATATAAAATATAATAATTAATTTTAAATATTTTTTGCAAACAACTAGTTTTGCACAAGAAAATGCCTTTTGTTTTTTTCTATGTCAGATGAATTCGACTTAAACTACCATACTAACAAGATACAAAGCATTTGACTAGTTTTGTAATCAAAAAGTGGTCGTTTTCTCCCCATGTCCATAATTTCAAAGTAATTTACCAGACTGTGCAAATGAAGAATCTTTTATGATTATGCATAGTAAAAATTATTGAAATGCATAAAATATGAAAACAGGTAGGTAGTATACAATGAACAACATATACATTAGGGTAAATGAATTGCCTTCTTAGCTATTTAGTGCAATGCTAGTTTTAAAATAGGTAAAACAATTACTTTTTTCGTGTGATTTTCAGCTAAGTAATTGTGTGGTAATCGTAAAAACCTCTCATTTAAATACCTAATTAAGTTACCTATACAGCAAAAGAAAAAAAAATAACAAAGAGTTCACTGTTTATTCATCTTTTCTTTTCTTTTAATTCAAACTGATCGATGATATTTCCTTAAAAACATTTGAACAGTAATGTCAACTAAGTTTTGTCACGTTCGTGTTAAGTGTCGTTTAAGTCTTAAAATCTTGAAAAATAGAAATGTAAGAAAAATATCAAACAAATTGAAACTTATTGTAATTTTTGTAGTTTTAAGCAAATGTCAAAGATTATTTACTAATTTAAGTAATCTGATTATGAATTTTTTTTTTTTTTTTTTTAAAGAAAGACTGTGATATTAACTCGAAATTCTTTTACGTGCTGTTGAGTGTTAATATAAAAGAAAGTAAAGATGTATTTATTATGAGAGTTCCTAACTTTTAATGCTGTAATTAAGTATATTAAGAAGTTTTATTTAGTATTGAGCTTGTTACTTGTTCTATTAATACACATTTGTTTTTAAGATAGGAAGTAAAAAAATCAAATAAATAAGATTTCTTCCTCTTAACTATCAAAACAACTAAGGCTGAAACTTTAACTAAATTTCAACGACTTATATATGAAGCATTATCTGAAAATGCGATTAAAAATAAAGCAGCAAACATTTTTGTTCCAGGACTTTCAGAAAATCTTCCGAAATTTTACTTTCAAAAAATACAATGATAATGGCTGATCGTTAAAATAAGTACCAGTAATTATAACTGTCGAAAGTTAAAGAAGAAGCAAAGTACTTAATTCAGAGTTAAGAAATAAATGACTTCTGGAAGTCGTTTAAATAAAGAATCTTTTAAAATAGAACTAAGAGTAAATTTGTAAATCTAAACAATAGTGAAAGGTTTTTGTTCAGTGCTGTATAAATAAGGGGGGGGGGGTACTAAAGAGTGGGGTAACCTTATTTTTTTATTGAAACTCAAGCGCAATTCTCAACTTTTTTAATCTGAATCACTTTTTAATTTCCTTAAATATTATGATCGCATCTGTAATGGCGCTTCTTTCTTTTTCTTCTGGATTACACAACTGATTCTACTGTTTTTTTTCTTTTGCTTTTAAGCCAATTAAAAAGTTATTAAACTTTGAAAATACCTTCATTTACGATATTACAGTTGCAAAATCTTTTGAAGAAAATTAATTTCAATCCTAGCAAATTATTTTTGTAGCTAGTATTGACTATACGAACTTTTAGATTGAATGTATGACGTTGCGCCTTCAAGAATACAGTTTCAGCAAAGACCATGGGTTTAAGACTGTAGAGTAATCCTCGAAAAATAGAAATATATGTTTCTAAGGAATAAAATTATCTTAATTATTTAACACTAACCGCATCGTCCTGTGGGCCTACCTCGGAAATAAAAGCTGTGTCAAGTGACGCGTGTTCAACAATCAGGATTAAAAAAAGAAAAAAAAATAGTGTAAAAATTTCTCGTAAAAGTGCAGAAAGAGCAATTTCATGACTCAAAATTTAAATTCATACGTCTTGAGATTTATTTAAATTTTAAAAAAATCAACTTTTTTTATTAATGGGCGTCAACACTTTGTTTTAAGGATTTTCTGTAGAAAACATTTTTAGGCTTTTCGCCCCACCCGCACCCCTCTTGGAGCGGAAATGTGAATTTCTGAGCGCTGTGAATTACTGAGTATCAAGAGATCTATCTGCCAAACTTTGCAAAAATCCGACGTAAACTGTGGATTTGCATAAGAACCCCCTCCCCCGTTGGATGTTTTCGCACCTCACCCCTCCCCATAGGTAGGCGAAAAACTTCCCAATGAAAATTCCTGAGCATCAAAGAACATCTGTGCCGAATTAGGAAAAGATCCCATAAAAACTGGAGGCTTGTGTAAGAACACCACAGTAGGCGGGAGGGTTGCGAACTAAAACTACCGTATGTGTGAATTATTAAGCACCAAAGGACCTCTCTGCAAAATTTGGCAAACATCTGACATAAACTGTGGATTTGTATAAAAACATACTCTCACATACAAATCAACTTAGATGAGAAATCAAATGCCAAAAATAAGAGGCTTGGGAAGGCACGTATTCAAAACTTTCAAGACACAAGAAAATTTCGTATTGTCTATATGCAACTATGAGAAATACAACCGGGTATTTTTATTAGTAATAAATAAATCATGGTGGTCCTTTTTTTAAAGCCGAGTTCGATACGTATGTTTTATGCACAGGCTCTTTTTACATCATCCGTAATTCTTCATCATTAAAGGGAAAAAAACCTGTAGTTGCCTTGTCAAAGGCGCTAACCAACTTGTCGTCGTATCAATAGTTCCTCAGATGGGCTGTTGTAAACGAATTATTATTTTTTTCTTTTTTGAATATTAAATGTCGCTGTGAAATAATTTGAAAAGAGTTCTAAAGATTCTGATAGTACTAAATTTTTAAGGGGAAGTTAATATTTCTAAGAAGGAAGTAATGTTAATATTTTAACTTCTTCCTTTTTATTCTATTTACTTAACAAGTACTGTATCTGAAAGATTTTTTTATTCCAATTTAAAAATGTTTCAAAGTTGCATTTTTTTTTTTTTACTGAACAGCAGTCTAATCTTGATTTATCTTTATATATTAATAGGCAAGCCGTTTTCTTTCGGTACCGATTTCTCCTCTGTTTGTGAACCGATTTCCTTCATTCTTTTTTGGTTCGGTAGCTATTGCCGAGTTTTAGTGTCATCAATAATTTTTTTTTGAAATCGGACGCTAATTAACGGAGATATTAATTAAAAACGCTTTTTCGCCCTAAATGGCTCTTTTTACGCGAACGGATGGTCCAGTTTTTTCGAATTTGATATGATTGGAAAGGTTTTAAAAAATACTCCTAACGAAAACATTGTCAGAGAGCCCAAGTTCGAATAGCCTAAATCCATTAGAAAAAAAATTATAAGCGTTTTTTAGTTAGCGAAACTCAAAAACTTTAATTTTATCTCTTTTCCATTGTTGAAATTCATTGCTGAAAGCGTGAAACATAAAGTTTTAATTCATTTTTTAAACCGCTTTTTCTACACGAAAAATGCATTTTAGCGCTTCGAGCTTGGTATGGCAAGAAAGCTCGTGCAAAATACTTTAAAACACGCTTTACCCGGTTTACCGTTCGAAAACGCTAACCCGCTACGATGACTACAAAATGAGCTAGAAGCAATTAAAAGTTAGTGAAAATTCATTTTTATTTGCTTTTTCACGCGACACATAGTTAGCGTGAAGAAATTGCTGGATAATATTGTAGTGTTGCCAATTGTTGTCGACCACACCAATTTCTCAATGGTGGTTTCCTTCGATCCAAAGTACTACTTTTAGTCACTGAAAAAGACAGAATAAGAAAAAAAAAATGTTGAGTCAAAAAAACTTTTATTTTCTCAACAGTTTTTTTTTTTTTTAACTTTTTTGAATTTCCGATTTTGGAAATAAGGCGTGTTCTTTATGACATTATAAGTGATGAACTTTGGCGTGCGACTCCATCGCCGCGTTAAATATTTACGGTTTGCTCTCAACCGCATTTTTGGGTTACGATAATTTGCGCTGTGCGCTAATGGCATCAATGAGTAGCATTTTATCGCTTTTGATTCTAAAAAATTAATTTCAATCTGCGCACGATTAAAATAGTTTTTAAAAAATATTAATTTTTTTCAAGTTGTTTGAAAAATTGTTAAAACCTTTGTTTTTAAGCATCCTTTTTCAGTAAAAAATAGTTTGAAAATTTGGGAAACAACCGCTTTACCGAAATATCCCTTTTCATTCATTTATTTTGAGATTAACAGATAAAAAGCAAAATTGGAATAAATTATTACTGTGGCATTGTGTGTCCGTATAAAAATTGTATGTTTTCAGATATGCTGTAAACATGAGTAAGAGTAAAAATAAAAATGTTGGAAAAAGTTAAATTCATACAAGTTTTCTTAAATATTCATTTATGAATATGGTCGAATTTCGACCACTGGGCGAACACTAGTACCGTTAAATTCACTATTTGAAAACCCTGCCTACACGTATGTGGTACATATTTATTCTTCTGAGCTTAAATTTCCATGGTTTTACTATTCAGCTAGAAATGGAATTCATTCATTTTTTTTTATCCTACAGATATTTTTGTCTAAATTACATTCGTTCTTCAAAAATAGAACTATTTCTGCAGAGCTTCAAGAAACACAACTATTTAATCCAACAAAGAATCAACTTTTTTCTAATGTTGTAAAAAATATTAACGATGTAAAGCAGGACATTACATTTTACAATTAACAAAACTGTGTTGTTTTTAATACCATCGTAAAACATAATAAAAAATGATGCAAAGAAAAGTATCTAATTCAGATCGTCACATTAGAAAAACAAATAAATAAATCAAAGTAAAAATACCGATGATTAACGGCAGAGTCAAGAGCAAAATTTATTGTTTTCCGATTCAACAACCTTAAATATTATCTTTGCAAAAAATATCCCTAGAGAAGAGGAGACAAAAAGTTCAAAAGGTCTTATCTAGATGCGTTAGATTCTTGGTCACGTTTTTCACGAGCTATCCACTCTCCCTGAAGTGGAAACTTTCCACTAAACGTGACGTCACTGAACGTCCCATACGAAGCTCAGAATTAAATGTTTTGTCTTTTACTAGAATCTAAATTCCCTCTTTTCTCTGATCTATTGAAATTTTGAAGCGTTTTGAATACAATTGTTGATAAATTCTGTGTTGTCAGTTTCGTATTAGGAAAGTATAGTCTTGCTCAATCCCAGTGCATTGGGATTATATAGTTTTCTTTTCTTTTTAATGAATCTTGTTCTTTTTTTTGAAATCTTCTATTTTAATATAGGTTTTGAATTTCTACAAAGTAAACGTATAGTACGCAGTTTTTGACAGGTTAGTTACATTTGAACCAAATTTTATTCTTTGAAAAAAAAAAAGTAGTTATTTTTAATTGGGTTGTTTCCGTTCTTTCGGAAATATTCTCTTTTGAAAGAGTAGGGTCTGGTGGGGTAAAGTGGTCATAAAATCGTAGGTTTTCAACTTAGGTGGATAATAAATGCAACAAATTCTTTAAATACTTCAACTTTTTTTGTTGTTATTTTACATTGCATTATTAAAGAACACGGTACATTGAATTTTAGGAAGAAAAGTATTGATTTTAGTAGTTTTATAGAACTTCCTTTTTCCTTTGTTTTTATGACCACTTTACCCCATGGGGGTGGGGGAAAGTGGTCATAGCATGGGGTAAAGGGGTCATAGTTAAAAATAGATGCAAAACCATTATAAAGAACCCTAATACTTGTATATTTCAGTTGTTTTTATAGTTACAAGTATATTCACGAGTACATGCGTGTATACACGAATATACGTGTATATATACGTGTCGTGTTATACACGAGTAAACACGTTCCTATATGAGTAGATACATGTAGGATAGATGAGTAGATAATAGATGAGTAGATGATAGATGAGTAGATACATGTCCTATACATCGGATACATGCATGCATATACCTACTTAAGTATATACGTGTATATACGAGTATATAAGCATGTATACGTGATTACCTACAGGAGTGTATACGTGTCTACATGAGTACATACGTGTCACATGTATATACGTGTTACGTATATGTACGTGTCATGTGTATATACGAGTATATACGCGTATAAACGAACATCATATGCGCGTATGCACTTGTATCTCGATAAAATACGTGCATACTTGAGTATATATGTGTATAGTAGACGTATATACGCATATATAAGTGTACATACGTACATATACGAGTATACACGAGTTAATTCGTGGATACATCCAGTGCGTCTTTGTACGTGTCTACTCACGTACATATAATATGGAAGCACGAGTATATACGCACGTATATGTGTAAACACGATTATATACCTGTATAGACGTATATACGTACATTTACGTGTATACACCAGTATATGTATGTATTCACTGCTAAGTGGTGGGGTGTGTGCGGAGAAAAGTACATGTATGTATACACGAGAATATACGCTTATATACATGTCGGCCTACAGAGTGAATCTAAGCTCTTGGGCAAAAATCAAAGGGGTGTGAGAGGGGATGATAAGAAGCAAAGAATCTTAAGGAAGTTATAATCACTGACGCGCTACATGCACACGAAGCCAGAAACTGATGAATGCAAAGCAGGGCACAAATTTGTTGCACAAAGATGATTTCACCTAACATTTTAGTTTTTAAGAAATATTTAGAGCAGTTATTGAAAGTTACGGTCTGTAGTAGCTTTAATACACGTATCGCAACAAAGGCGCAGCGGCTGATGAAAGTTTTTCAAAAGTCTCGTTATTGCAACAGAGAGGGATCTGTGAATGCGACGCATGTATTATAGCTGAAGGCCGCAAATTTCATCAATCGCTTTAAAACTTTCTTAAGTCCTAAAATGTTGTGTAAAATTGTATTTGTGTTATATATATATATATATATATATATATATATATATATATATATATATATATATGTTATATATATGTTATATATATATATATATATATTTGTGACTTTTTTTGCATCCATCAAGTTCTCACTTTGCGTGCATGTAGCGCGTCAGCATTGTGTTTGTGACCATATTTCCTTATTGATTCTTGCTTTTTATTCTCTCCTCTATCACCTTTTAATTATTTGCTCAAGAATATAAACTCACTCTGTATACCTTTATATCACATGCTTGTATGTATGTGTCTACTCGAGTACGTACGCGTATATGCGTGTCTACCTGAGTATATAAGTGTTCTTATATATACGAGTATAAGCGAGTATATACGTGTATAGTAGAATTATAGCTGTATGAATAAAAAATACTTGCAAATACCCAAATACGTATTTATTGGCGCATTTTTGTGAATACGTCTATGTACATGTCTACACGAGTATATATGCGTATATATACGCATATACTCGTGTATTTAACCCCGTTTACTGTAAAAAAAAATACATATTAAGTAAAATTAATATTTCATATGTATCTGCCTTATACCTAAAGATTAAGTGACATTAGAAGAACAATATTCGTTAAGCCTAATATTATGACCACTTTACCCCATCTTACTTAAATTGTTCTAAAAAATTATCTAAAAGAGATTCAGATAACTGCTAATGAGTAAGAGTTCTTGAGACATGTAGAAAGCTTCCTGTATAGTCAATCCATTCCAAATTCTAACAAACAAAATTTCCCAAGAATGTTAAAATAGGTGTTTAGATTTTAAAATTTTTCATGTTCACGCAAAATATTTTTTTTTACCGAATTAAATTTTGCCAGTTGTAAAATTTCGTATTCAAAATGTAGTTTCTAACTGCCTTACTCTAAAGTAAAATTTTTACATTCATTCGAACATTTATTTCCAAGCTATAGCCATTTATTTGACGTATGACCACTTTACCCCATTGACCACTTTCCCTCACCAGACCCTATAGGCGAAAATATTGGCTGATTTATTTTTTTTTCTTCATTTTGACTTACTTTATCTCTTACATAAATAATCTTAAAATACGTTTAGTCGTTGTTTTCATTTTCGCTGCTGACATCACAAGTTAACAAGTGACTATGGACACCAGACTAAAAGCGGGGGACAATGCGAAATTTTGCAAAGTGAATATTTTTTTAGGTAACAATCTTCGTTCCGTTAATGATTGCTCGCAGTTCAAAATTTACCAAAAGTCGATGTCTTGCTTAGAAAGGCACCCACGTTTCACGCGCTCCGATTTAAGATGGCTTTTTTTCACTTGTGACGTTGCACGATGAAAAATTTTGTTTTAGAAAGCTGAAATTTCAAAAAGTACACTGGTGTGCAAAAATTAAGGACGAGACGGTTTTTTAAATATAACTTTGTACAAAAGCTTTCCAAATCAACACATTTAATACCGTAAGATCCCCAATACGTAAGGGCATGTGTAATGTAAGCAACACTTACTAAAAGAGAAATCAGAGGGATAAAAAGAAGCTTTATTGAAAAAGTATCATGGAGCGCAATGTGACTGAAGGCCGAAACATCCCTGTGATGGGTGTCCAGCAAGAAGCATCCGGTCTTTAGTAGGGGATATGATCTCCCCCAACTGCTAGGCAGGTTTCACAGCGTCTGCCCATGCTGAGAATGAGGGTGTCAATGAGTTGTTGAAGCAATGCTGCCCATTCGTCTTGCAGCGCCAATCGAAGCTCCCGAATCGTTACTGGTGGTAAGGTACGAGCTGCCAAGCGTCTGCCTAGAAAATCCTATACATCCTCGATGGGATTGAGATCCGGAGATCGTGCCGGCCAATCCATACGTTCAATATCCTCACTCTCTAAGAGCTGTTCGGCAGCTACTGTGCGATGACATGGTACATTGTCGTCCATGAAAAGGAACTGCGGACCCATAGCGCCTCTAAAACGTCACACATATGGAAGAAGAATCTCGTTACAATAACGGGTCCCGTTAAACTGAACCTGCGTCGAAGATGTGAAGGTCTGTACGACTACCAAGCATGATGCCTCCCCAAACGAGAACACCGCGACCTCCATACCTGTCCCTTTCAATGATGTTCGAGGGATGATTGCGGCTTCCCCGCTCGCTCCAGATGAGTATGCGATCATCTGTAAAGAGTACTCGTCCCCATTCATTGTCTCTCCAATTCCGGTGTTCCTGGCACCACAGAGAACACCTTCTCCGATGGGCAGGCGTTAGAGGTTCACTTCTCACCGGTGTGTACCGGTGTAGAGGTACACACCGTATAGGGCGTCGTGCAAACAGACCTCCGCCGTGCTGTCTTCTGGCCACGGTAAAACGCGATATCGGTCGTCCAGTCGCCTGTGTCGTGTGTCTAGCGATTTCTCCCGCTGTCCGCCGCCTGTTTCTTCTGGCCTGTAAGACAATATACCGGTATTCTGTGGGTGTGGTTCCTCGTGGACGACCACTACTGAACTCCCGGATAGCTGTTCCTGTAGTTTGAAATTGTCTCCAAAGTCGTGAAACGATGCTGTGAGCAATTCCGAACTCTGCAGCCACATTTGTCACACTGCGACCTTCCTCCAACTTCCCAATGATTCGACCTCGGGTAAAAGCATCCAGATGTCGTCTAACAGATCGATTATTCGCCATTTCTCGCTGAGGCAGCAACTCGGTGTGATTTTAACTGCTATGCGGCATGCAATCTCTTTGCCAGAAATACTGATCTTACACCGACAACATACTTTATACTACTCAGACACTCCTCCATTACGTCTGCCTGCATATCTGCGCATGTGCTACGGTACATCACCTTACTTAATCTCCTGATTGTTCTTTCTGTCCGCTCTGTCTCTTCGTTCAGCTAATATGCTAATTTTTTGACTTCGTCCTTAATTTTTGCACACCAGTGTAAATCAAAAATCAAATGCTTGGAAAATAAAAGTATTTTCTGTCTCCATTTTATTTTTTTTTTTTTATTTTTTGCTTATTCTATCAATTTTATTTAGTAAAATTACTACTTTTGCCTGAAGATAGCAGTGGGGGATTGGATCCCAGATAGATTCTGGGACAGAAAAAGAATTTCAAGACATTTTACGGAACTGTGTAACAATATCTCTCTTTTTTGTTTGAGCTAATCTTAAATGATGTGCAGTAGCTAATTCATTTTCGTTGCTGTTGCTTATTATATAACATCTATCAATGCTATAGTGTCTTACGATTGACCTGGTTTGTTCCTTATGTGTTTGTTACAATTTTGCTGTTTGTTGCCAAGAAGAACATTTGCTAGTGCAGTAATCAGCCATTTTGTGCAATTAAACATCGTTCTTTCTCTCTCTCTTTTTTCTTAAAAACTTTTTAAGCACAAAGGTATTTATTTGTCTTTGCTGCAGTTATCGATATGGTCGTTTTCTTGTTTTTAAATTTAACTGAATGAAACTTTGGTGACTATTTCTCCATGTCGTAGGCATGAAGGTTGGCTGTATTATTTGATATGATGCATTTACTACAAAATATGGGGGATAAATTTTAAATGTAACTAGGCTGTTACATAAAAAAAATCTGCAATCGCTGTATAATGTTATTTGGCTTTTATATGCATGTTGATGAGTATACAGGTAGTAATCATGTAAGTTTCCTTAAAATAATTTATCTTATGTTTGTTATTGTTGGCATCTTTTCAGTAATTGCTTGAGAAAAATCGTTCGTTGGGCAAATTCAGTGGCAGTATAAACAAATTTCTTGTGCATAGCGCAAAAATTTGCAATAACTTTGTGACTGCAGATCGTTTGTAAACGGTCTACAGCATGCAAAATAAAATGCCATTGCCTAAAGAAAAATACGTTGTATAAGGTTAGTTTATGTATTTGTCTTTGGCTTTCTTTCATTTCTTTGGATTAATGGATGCACTTTAAATAAATGCAGCAATGGGAGCAAGTAATATACCAGTTAAGTATGACACGTTTATTTATTAAGTGATACACATTTATTTTATCAATGTCGTAAAAAGGTTTAACAGACATAGTTTCATCAGTTAATTTTTTCCCAAAAATTTTTGTAACTATTTTTCGCTTTACTTTATACATAACTTATTTTTAAAAAAATGGAAAGAAAAACTGTAATTAACCTTAAAGTGCTGTAGTCGGTGTACAAAATATACTGCAATGAGATTATCCTACGCCCTAACTTTCGAGAGGAAAAAAAAAAGGTATTGAACGAGTTAATGCACCGTTTATGAGATTTGAGTATCGCACTCACGAGGTGAAAGTCTATTAAGTTTCATCGGCGAGAACGGACACTTTTCCGAATAAATGACAGAGAAGGTATAGTCGTTAATCTCTTAATAGCGAAAGAGATAAAACTTATGTCACTAGTTGTCCATTTAGCGCTGGTTATTAAATATTTGGCTTTAACGGTTCCCCATTAAGGCAAGTGTGTCAAAATATACGTGTAATATTCAGAAAGTCAGAAATATTGTCGGACCAAAAGTCAAATGTACTTAGGGAAGTGAATTTGGAGATTTTACAAACACAATAAAGCGTGTTTTAATTTAATAAGATGTTATTATGCATTACAATGAGCGTAAGTAGGTTTTGATCGTTTTTCTGAGAAGTTAGAGTTATTCAATCAGGTGTGATTTCTGCCAAATATTTTTCAACTGGATTTTGAAGAATTAGTGCAAATAATATGTTTTAAATCCAATTAGATACTTTCATGCTTTGAAGATCTTATTAAAAGAAGGTTGAAGAACGTTGTCATCTTTTTTTGGGAAGGAGCATGATTTGCTATATTATACTTCGGAGTTTTTCCACAAGAGTTTTGAAGAATAAGGATAAAATTATTTAAATTAATAGGATATTAGTATGCTTAAAAAATAAGGAATAGATTATGTGGGGTTTTTTTTTAAAGCTACAATTGCTCAATTAGTTTTACTACGGATCTTTACCATAAGAGGTGTAAGGGTTTTAAGTAATTATCAAAAGCTTGTCCTTCGTTCTGTCAGAATTTTGTTTCATTTCAGATGAAATAACATATGCAGTGAGTAAAAGCGTTGGCGTAGGTCTTATTTAAATTCTGAGTGAACGAATAGCATGAAAAAAATATCAGCGAAAATCATTTTGTCGCTGAAACAGTTAATGGGACACCTATATCATAGTAAGAAAAAGTAATGACTTACAGTGAAGAATTAAAAAAAGTAAAACTCAAAAAGTCTTCAAAGTAAACTGTAGCATTTTTATTGCATGCATTCTACCGTTCAAAATTAGGTCCAAAAACTGCGCAAATGAGGCCTTGAGAAGCAAAGGGATGTAATTGCCAAAAAATAAAATTTGAAGATAACCTAGTACAAATGATAGGTAAACCTGCCCTCTGTTTTGGAAGAACAGATAGCTCTAGCTGCCCTGGTAGGTGCTACTATACATCATAATTTTGAAAAAAATTTAATGAAGCTACTAACTCAATGAAGTTTTGGTCTTAGCTTTCTTTTCTTCCTTTTTTTCCTCTTTTGTTGCATCTTGCATACTTTATTACACATTAAAAACGTTTGATTTATCTTTTGGTTTGAAAGTAGTTTTTTTTTCTTTTCTTTATTATTTTGTTTAAAATGATGTTGGTTTACTGAAAAATCTCACGTGTGAATTATAATTTAGTGCAGAATAAATGCAAGTGATTCGTACCTAAAAAACATATACGTTTTTTTTTTCAGTAAATGCCTATATTATTTTAATTTAATAGAATGAAATAAGACAGAATAATTCAGACTTAGATCCCCAGCAGTCTAGCTGGTTTTCAGATCCAGGGATGTACAATGAATTGACTGACTAGATTACTTTCAACATGCAACTTTCTGACAATATGCACCAAAAAATATAAGTTTAACTGAAAACGAAAAGAAAGTGCGGATTTTTTTTTTTATCTAAATTAGTATTTTCAAAACATTTAATATAAATAAGAATTGTTCAAATTTTCCGTAGATTTCAATTTAAATAATAAGAAAACGTATTAAAGAAGTCTGTTGTTGTTGATTGCGGTCATATTGGCTTGCTATTTGACGACTGGGGGTGGGGCAATTAATATTGGCAAAAGGGATGTATGCTCCGCCAGATTATAGGTTAGTTGCCCCACTAGTGATTCGTGACTGGGAATATATGCGTTGCCCTACATTAACTATTGTTTTCTGAACTTGAAAAAATATAATTTAACTTGATTACAGTATTTTCGAAAAAGACTGTAAAGTAGCGATTATTTAAGTGTGTGACTGTGCTCCAAGACTCTTTTCCCCAATACAAAAAAGGTAAAAAAAACTTCCAAATCACACAGCGTACGCTAGTCCTCGATCTGTTAGTGTTCAAGCCTTTCAAAGAACACTGTAGGCATGAATGCAAAACTGAGTTAAATACCACCCTCAAACACTATTAAGATAATACACGTGCGTGCGTTGATTGGAGATAATATTTAAACACTATAACCTAGCGAAAAAACATCGCAACGAAAGATTCTATTTTTTAACCAGTGATAGAGAGAGGGTTTCAAATGAAACAGGTAAATTAAACTGGGATGTTGCATCAAAACAAAGGACGAGTATCACAAATGTTGCTTCCAGGCCTTTCTAAAACACCTCAATTTCTTTTTGACCGTGCTCTAGCTAAGCACTTACATAGAAATAGCCCTGATCAGTATGTCTCATTTAGGAGGCAGTTAGAGAGAAGTTAATTACCCCCTTTTATCGAATTAAATATGTTTTGTTATGTTTTAAAGTGGGAACACTAATTTGAAGGAATGGGGCGTGTTTCTCAACTGTCAGGGTAAATACGGTCTAAATCTGTAATTTTCATCTTTTTCTTATAAGTTACTTCTGATCGAATTTACATAACGACTTTACCTACATTGAGAAGTGCAGGAGGTATTACCTTTTATTTTTTGCTAGCTGTACCGGCACGGCTTTGCCCGTAGTAGAAAATTAAGAGGTCATTTGGTTAGCTTGTATATTTACAAATAATGGATGATGTTCCATTATCCGTCCATGTTCCACGTTATGATAATTTTCTCGTCCACCACGTTATGGTAATTTGCACTCGTCCACGTTATGAAAATTTATTGGTAAAATTTTCTTAAAATTGGAATAGAAAAAAAAACAAAATAGAATTTTCGAAAAATCGCTTCAAGGTGCACACTCCCATGCTAAAAACTAATTGTGTGCCAAATTTCATGAAAATCGACCGCATGGTCTAGGCGCTATCCACGTCACAGACATCCAGATAGAGATCCAGACTTTCAGCTTTACTGTTAGTAAAGATTTGCATAACATTTTTGTAAGATGTTTCTTCATCGTTGCAGCGTGGTACTCAGACATAAAATATCGCAAAAAATTCATTAGAAAATATTACAGATAATTTAAAAAATATTTTCATTTTAAAATTCTGAAGGAAACTTGCAGTTTTCGCAGCATTCAAGAAATCCCAAAAACACAAATGTCACTATTGTGCTTAAAACTGAAAAACAAGGGATCCCTTCTTAATTAGGCAAACGAACCTATCAGAAGACGATTCATAACGAAACAAAAAGCGGGGAAGAGGGGGGGATCAAATATTGCTTTGTCTCGAAAAACAGCCTTTTTAAGTGTGCGACCGAAATGACATTTCCGTCTAAAGTTTAAATTTAAGTTAAAGTTGCACGGTCGTAAACGTTTCACCATATTGTCGGACAGTAAAAGCGTTGGCGTAGGTCTTATTTAAATTCTGAGTGAACGAATAGCATGAAAAAAATATCAGCGAAAATCATTTTGTCGCTGAAACAGTTAATGGGACACCTATATCATAATAAGAATAAGTAATACATCACTTTGAAATTCATCTCAAATTCAGACAGTAGAAGAAAGAAGTAAAGCTAAAGGGAAAAATCAATAATTCACAATCTTTGACTCTAATATATATATATAAAAAAAACCTCATAAAACTCTCCCTATCTGTGATACCACAAAACTTTTTTCCCCCAATACAGCCATTGAAATTTTGAAAAGACATCCACCGCTCCATAAAGAAAGTTTCACGCAAAAAATGGCGGAAAAGATATTTTTAAATCGTTTAACGTTCGCGACCAACTTATATCTCTGAACATACTTCAGGATTTTCCCAAGAAAGAAAAAATACTCGAGCTTCAGGCAAAAATTTTCATCGAAACAGCGTCAAAAAGTTTCAAAAAAAAACAGAGAAAATTGTCTGTAGATATCCCCATGTTTATGTTAATAGCCGATAACTGAAGCAGTGGAAGGAAAATCGAGGCCTTTTTGCACTTCGTAAAGTATTAGCCATTTCTTTCTCGTGTTTATGTCTTTCAAAAGTGAGGCACAAAAGAATTAGATTTTTTCTTTTTATCCATTACTTTGGGGTGATTATTTTCAACTTTCTGGTAAATCGACTTTGGCGATTTGCTTTGAAAATTGCGTCGTAGCGGTGAAAAATCTTTTTGTGCTTTTAATGGTTTTAGGAAATATTCAATAATGATTATTTATATTTTTTAAATGCGTTTTTATATGTTTCTCTAGTGATGCTTTTTGTAAACTATTAAAAAAGCATTAGTATCAGAGAAGCAGCACAGTAAAAATATATGGTGTGAAACTCATCATTTCCGTGTTGTAAAAAATCATCTGGGAGAGATCTCATCTGTAATCTGCTTTTCAAATTGTTGGGATTTAAATGCAAGATTTATTAATCAAGTGAGGTTCGTACATTGTTTTGTTGGAAATAAAACAAAATGCATCAAAATAATTACTATCAATTAAATTAAATTTGAAATGTGATTACTTATTCCACAGTTCTTCGACTTTAACAGACAGTCATAAGTTTGTATTTAAATAATAAGAATTTTAGGCGGGTTAAACTGATATTGGTGCGACACAAGAATACAGTGCAACCATCTAGTGTTAGCAGAGTCAGCTTTATGAGCCAGTTGGTATTTACAAGGCAGTGGTGGAAGGTCATTAACAGTCACCACGAGGTCTTCCGGTGTTTTATGTTCATTTGAACTTAATAAGGTTATATCTGAAAATAAAGATTTTTTGCACATTTCGAAGAGAAAAATGGAATTTTGTCCATTACTTATCGTTTCCAAAACTTATCTGTTACAGGTTATTATCGGATTTTTCGTTGTCTGTTACTGGGGATGGGACCTTTTTTAAAAATTGAGCAAATAAAAATAGATTTAACTAATTCAGAGGATTCAGCGTCAGCCTAACGTTAGATGATGTGCAGTTGCATGAGAGAAAAATAGTTTAAAAAATCTAAATACATTAAAAAGCTCAGAAAGTTGAGTTACTTTGAGAGCGATGTCTTAAGCCGTCTGTTACTGGTGCCGTTATCCTACATGAAAGAATTGAAAAACTTCCGATGGAACTCTAAGACTACTGGAAATGTATTAATGTATGTTTTTCTACAACTCTTTTATGAATATGAATTTTCTGATATGATCTTTATTTATATATATATATATATAGATAGATAGATAGATAGATATAAATCGTGCATTTAAAAACCGCGAGCTAAAAATTTCGTGAATTTTACATGAACAGAACCTAAAAGTGAAAAATCCGCGAAGAAAAAATATTTCGCGGAACTAAAATTTTGGAAATTACGACGACCTAACGGAAATCACGAAAGTCCAGCGAAAAAGGGGATTTTGCAGTATTTACTAGCAGACTAAGATGAAAACAGAAAATATGGATCACAGCTTACATAGGCACGGAATCTTTTCGCAGTTCGACCTTAAATCCCTAAGACACGCCTTGCAGGACTTATTTTTATGTTTCTGACATTAGTCAATACTATTCAAGAAAAAAAAAATAATAATAAATGGATTTAACTCCTGTTTCCCTTTTCTATGTTCTTCGGTCACGTTTTGGAGGAGTTATTTTAACCCTTTCAAGAAAAGTTTTTTCTATTTTTTTATTTACGTGATGTCTCCTCACAAACACGTCGCATCACAAGACACAATAACGTATAAGAATGGAAAAGAAAATGTGTTAATTAGCTCCATAATTAATACAATAATTTCTTTTGTAAAAATACGCTTAGGTTTATTCCAAATTAGGCTTACAGTTAGATTTTTTTAAGGCAATTAGTGGTAAACTTAGCTTGTTCTTTCTAAACTTAAATTTATATTAAAAATAAGCTTATGATGTTGTGATAACTCTTATACTGAATACTTCTAAATTGCTTTATGATTTAAGATACAATTAAAAACAATTTTTTTTTGTTAAATTCAACTTTTATTGAAAGGCTGTGAGAATTTACATCTTAAATAATATTTGCCTGTAATAAATAACAATGCTTCAAGTATGAAGTGCTTGAACGAAACTATCATAGTAGAAAAACGTATTTCACTGGTTGTCCTGGTTTTTCAGACTAATAAAAATTCATAAAATATGTGTGTGATTTTAAAACACATAATTATAGAGTTTATATTATTTGGTCAACCGCGAGCGATAAACTTACTATGATACGTTTGACTGAAACGGATACCGGTTATGATTAAAAAAATAATAATAATATAAAATGCGTTTTGCGTTCATATATGGGGAGAAGTAACATAAAGTGCATTATTTTGCGTTTGAATAATTTTGTGAAACATAAATCTATCTATTGTTTCCAACAATATTGGAATATTTTAATACACTTGTAAGCTTTTTTATACCCTCTATCTTACGGGCATAGTTTTAACTATGCTCTTATTTTCAAAATCCAATTATATTAATGAAAAGTGAACTAATGTATTGGGGCATTATTTTTGAGAAACAAGGCTTTCAGAAGCATCGAAATGTGTTTTTGTAGCAGGATATGCTAAAAAATGCAATATTTTAAGTTAAATTTTTTCTTTTATTTGAAAATATTTGAGTTCCATAAATGAATAACCACACTTTCCCCTCAATATTTTTCTAATCGGTTGCTCTGTTTTTTCCCTCCATTGACTATTTGTGATATTTTTGTATGCATGAAAGTATGTACACGTACAAGAATACGTGCATTATCTCCGAAACATGCTTTATTGGAAACAAGCTTATGTTATGAGACGTTTATACCCTCTTACGTGACGAGCCTAAGATGTTGTGTTATAAATTACGATAACTGCTTTGACGTCTGCTGCTTTCGTTATGGATATTACATTATTGAAAATAACGAAAATGATCATAAGTTACAGAATTGATCAGTTGGAATTGAACGTCACGTTAAAAAACTTTATGCGAATGGAACAATCAATTGCATCAGTCACTATTGAAATTATAATAATTTTAAAAATTATTTTATGACATTTATATTACTTCGAACAAATGAATAAAAGTTTATATAACAAGGTGTTCAAAAGGAATGAATGTCACATTGAGTTTTGAAGTACGTTTTAAAAGTAATTTCATAACTTTCTTTACGCAATAAAAACAATACATTTTTAAAACTCGTGTCTTGTTGCTCAGTTTTACAGCCTATATCTTTTTTGCTTTTATATAAACATCAGAATTGAATTATATTTTTTTCATTCTTTTTATAAATTAGAGTAAGTTTGGAATCCATTTGCAATACAGTTTGATTATTTGATAGGTTTTATATCTCTGAGATTATTAACGTTGCGCAGCAAAAAGAAAAACACTGCTTCTAAATGTATCTGGTACCATTCCATTTTTATGTAAAATAACCCCTAAATCCAAATATGAATACCGTTTTCTCCGATCACGTCCCTCTTTTTGGGAATAGCTAGACCTATTTTTTTTTTCAGTTTTCTACCGTCCCATAGCCGTGATTGTTCTTCAGAGAATGAGATTACCATTCTTTTGAAGTGCCAGAGAAGTGAAAAGCTCAAAAGCAAAATTCATTTGGAGCAAGTTGTACACTCATAAAGATGTTCCCACAAAAATATTTAAAAAAAAAAATAATTTTGTAGAAGTTTGTTTTACAGTTTTTTCACTCACTTATTCTTCGGCATTAAACCAGAATATTGTACTTACTACTCTGACTCCACACTGTAAAAGAAAAATGTAACCTTTATTATCTTTTCATCAAAAAATAAAGCTGAAAGTCTCTCTGTCTGGATGTCTCTCTCTCTCTCTCTCTTTCTGGATATATGGATCTCTGTGACGCGCATAACGCCTAGACCGTTGGACCGATTTTCATGAAATTCGGCACAAAGTTAGTTTGCAGCATGGGGCTGTGCATCTGGAAGCGATTTTTTGAAAATTCGAATTTTTTTCTTTTTCTATTCCAATTTTAAGAAAATTTTACCGAGCAAATTATCACAACACGGAAGAGAAAATTACGAAATTATTATAACGTGGAACCGTAACATTGGCGAGAAATTTGTCATCCATTATTTGTAAATATACAGGCGAACCAAATGACCTTTTAATTTTAAACTACGTACAAAGCCGTGCGGGTACCACTAGTACTCTATAAAATCGGTGGTAGGTTAGCTGCCACCACTGCTCTGGAGTAACTTAACTGATATATCTGGTGTAAAGTTACATATCGCTTGTGCTATGTTACACTATGGTAATGTAATATAGCGTAACGTCTCACTAATTTCTGCGTAAGGTTACACCAGAAGTTTTGGTATGCTTACAGAGAAATTGCATGAAAGGTAACACATCAGCAAAAATTAAGCTTTCATCTGACTTTCTCGAACGGGTATTCATTTTTAATTGTAAGAAAACTTATGCTTCAAGTTTACTAGTCGACGATTTAAATTATCCAGATAAATTAGATGATTATGTAAAAAATTCTTTTTATATGTTTATAATTGAAAGTACAAAAATAAATGACTAAGTTACAATGCTTGAAATTTCTTTATGACAGCATTAAAAAAAAATCTTCCTTCTTCACTGCTCTTGCTTTGAATTAATAAATTATTCAATATTTATCAAGTTCATGCTTTTTCACAGCCAGTGTTACACAGTGGTCACAGCCACCAATTATTTATTTAATATACAAATAAGACATTTTTTATGCACTAAGAGAGGAAATAACGTGAGTGGTGTCCGAACCCACAACGCGAACCTCACAGACAGGTCGCAAAGCAAGAGCTTCTGCCTCAAGGTCACAAAGGCCAGTTTTTGTTTTGCGTGTCACTTTAAAATATTTATGACCCTTATACAACTGCTTGGAAACACGCAGAACTCTCGCAAAGTTTTTCAGACGTTACCTACTCTTCAACCACCAATAGTTTAGTTTCAAATATTACCACAAGCGTGGTTGTAGTTTATTTCCATTTGCTTCACATTTCCTTTTCTCCCAAGTGACTTTATATCACTACACTCGTCCATTCTTTGCAGTTTTCTAAATTCATTAATTGAGGCAGTAAGAAGCAAAAGGATGTAAATAAACATTTTCAAGTTTTGAGTAGCACGTGTTTAAACTTCTAGCCCTAGGAAATCTTTCATTGAAACGTGTTTCTAAATAATGCTGCATAACAGTACCTACCAGGATTACTAGTACTATCTTTTGTCCCAAGACAAAGGAGATGTTCACCTACCATTCGTGCTGGTTATCTCCAAACTTTTTATATTTGTCACTTACTTTCGTTATTTTTTTATGCTCCAATTGTCAAATAAGTAAACAAGGAAGTTATATAGCACACGCATCATATTTTTTCATGTAATGTAGCATAACTGCAGTTTTAAATATGTACCACACTCCCAGCTGATTTAAAAATATATTTGTCCCTTTCTCAAACTAAATTAAAGATTAAAAATGAGTGAGGAACATTTTAGCTTCAATTACTTAGGGTTTATTGGTTACAAAGTTACGGATCTCTGGACATTGCTTTTAACTTTTATAATATTTTGAGTAAGCTTACCTGCGAAACACTTTGGTTCAGAAAACATCAAAATATGAACTGTAAAACTGTAGATCACGTTTTTCACGATCCATGTATTTCCTATTATTTGTCAAAATGTACCTCACAAACGTGATGTGTCTAAAGGTCATATTTGAAAGCCTGAACTAACCGTTCATTTTTCTGAAGATATTCTTGTTGGAATATAAGTGTGTTGAGGTCAAAACTAGGTTATTTAGTGCTTCTAATGCTCTTTTGTTCTTTGTTTTATTATTTTTTTCTGGTTTAACCTTCCTAATCCTTTTTTATTGGATGAGACTAGATTTTCACGAAAAAATTGGTATATTTTACTTTTGTGCATATTTTTTGTCTATTGTATTGCAACAACATTAAATACATTTACTAAATTGTACTCCATAATCCATAGAAAAGGCCGCATGTTCTTGTATCTACAATGAACATAACAAAGCTTAATGGATGAAATAAACATCTCTGTAAATTAATATAGTCTAAAAATTTGGCGACGTTTCTATATAAAAGCTAATAAAAAAAAATTAAGCCAAGATTATAAGAATATATTATTTACAATATTTTTACCAGATCGTTGATTCAAAAAGTTAATAGTTTAATTTTACTCAGTATTGATTTGGAACAAACTTTATTTAACTTATTGTGCAAGTAAAAAATGTCAAAATATTTTTTCAATTTATTTTTTACGCTTTTTTCCGAAATTCAATTACAAATATTAATTTACTCTTTAATGCTGCGTAAACGTTGAATGTTTAGAAATGTAAATTTAGCTGCTGTGCACTTTCACATTCATTAAGCATAATAACATCAAAAAACCTAAATAGATTTCTTTATGACAGCTCTGATTCACGTAGAGTTATATTGCCCTATATATTAAATAAATGGAAAATAAATAAATCTTTTAAAGACGCTGGTAAAAAACCATGAAGGGTGAAGCGTTAGAGAATGCGGAAAAATAAAATTTAAATTGTAATCTACCCAGTTTTTTATATGCCTGACTGGCTTTTGGTTTTTAATTTATCACAAAATATGTTCTTAAAGAAAAATCTCTAAGATTTAAAACATGAAGTCAATGCATCAAGGTTTTTTTTTCTGAAAACTTTTAATTAAAGGCGCATTATAGTGTACATATTTAAAAAAAAATAATTAAAAACTTCCTTACTTGTCTTGTGTCTGCTCTGTGCCCAATGCCAAAATTCGAAATTATTTGAAGGAAAAAAGAGAACAGGTAGAAACATGTTGCTTTCGTTTTTATGGTTAAGAAATTTGTATAAATGATTGATTGCTACAAAAATTGCACTGGAGATTAATTTTTAAAGATAGTATTCCAGTAATGAAAGTTGTTAAATAGTATTTTTTCTGCTTTGAAAATTCTTGCGAGATTGTTGCTAAGTGTCAGTTTGTTTTATGGTTCTAAGAATGATATTATGGGAATATAATATCGAACATAAATGAACAATTGAACCATTCATGCATGCTCAGACTATTAATGTTTCGGAAGATGTCACGTTTAATATAATTTTTAAAATAAACATTGAAAACATATTTGTCATTTTGAAGAGTTTGCATTTTTTTTCTCAATATGATAGAAGAAATATTTTAAGTAAACCGTATGCATACGTGTTGCCTAAATATGTTTCTTTTTGATTGACAGTCTTTATATGAATATTTATTGGCTGGTTATGGTCTTTAATTTCAGTCTAGAAATATATGTATATAATTAATGGAAGTTAGTTGTTTAATTGCATTACAAAAATTTTTGTGGTTTAAGTTAAACTGAATCAGTTTTTTTTTTTTAAGTTTCAGTAATGAGATGTCTAAATGAACTAAAATGAAAGTGTAAATCATAATCACTTTTTTTAAATGTAAACAAGCAATAACATTCGTCTCTCGGTTCTATTTTGTCATGTTTGTTTCGTTAATTTTCTACATTTAATATTTAAGCTGTATCTTGTTCCTTTTTGTGGCTTTTAATGGATGTCTTTACATCCAAATGCTCACCACTTTGCATTGAAAACAGAGTTCTTTATAACTCCGAAACACGTGTATGCAGTAATCTGCTAATTTTGTGTGTTAAAACGTTGTTTATTACTAAGTAAATCATAAACTCAACTTTTTTATGTTTTTGTTACATTCCAAAAAATAAATACACAATTAAATTAGTTACATTTGCTTTAATTTAAAAACCAATTTCAATGTAGGTTTTCTTCGTAACAATTATAAAAATATTTCGCGGAAATGATTTCTGATTTTAAACATCTCTATTTTACAGAAATTACATTCAAAATGTCACTATAACTTATTAAGTAAAGCTATCTAAAACAGTTTATGCGCCATGAGAAAGGATAGAAACTATTATATTTTTGTTCAAGAACTTAAAATATATCAAATATAAGTTACAGATTTCAGTGTCAAAAAGTTAATCTAAAATCTGTACCTCAGAGCCAAAAGGACGTCAATCATGTAATGATAATGTAATGTTTCTGGTCCATGCAAAGGATGGGACGCACGCTCTATTAACCCTGGTAAAAAATAAAAAAAAATTAAAAGGATTTTTTTAAAGAATTACGCTTACAGGGTTCGATTCGGAATAGGCTTACAAATTAGGGTGGAGTAAAAAAAACGAAATTGAGACATACGTTTAGCCTATATATGCAAAAGTTGCCTCTTACCAAGTCTATTTACCATAAAAAATTTCAGATAAATCAAACAATATCTTTAACTGCCCATTTGAGATTCAATTTTAAGTATTTAGCCAGATTTTTCACCAAACTGGCAAAAATGAACCGGCAATAAAAATTATCCCTCATTTGAAACTTCAAATGGTTAAAATTTTCTATATATAAATAATGATAATAAAAGATAAATAATAATGCAGTTGCGAAATGGCCTTCAAATGTGCATTAAGCGCATACATCGTACATGCTCTGCCAGCTCTGGTTTGCCCATTCTTTGCCTTTCAGTGCCACCAACTGCGTTCTTTGTTCTAGTTAGTTGTTTTTCTCTTTTAAAGTCGTCAGTTTAGTTTGAATTATTTCAGTTTATCGAATTATTACTTCAAATGCAAATGAAGACATTGTGTTTACATGTAAACAACTTGAAAGGGGAAAAAACGATTTCGTAAACTGTTAAATTCATTCATTAATTTTGAAATTAAATAGTTGAAATATTTCTTCTTATTGCTTATGAGAATAATTACTAATGTTTATGCCCTACTGAGTTCCTTATTCCTGGCCGATTTGCCACATTTCATTGACAACCAAGAAGTTTCCGAACTTTTTCGTATCCAAATCCATAAGTCCGTTCATGGGGGGGGGGGGGGGGCAATTTTCAGCATGACTCCCTCTTCCTAATGTGGTAGGCTGTATTCGCCGCTGTCAGATAGATCAGCGCCAATTGTTATAAATGCTGCTTTAAAAGGTATGGGAATAATTATCAAAGAAGGTTAAACCAAAGTAGTCGATCGCAGCAAAATCAGAAGAAAAAGAAGAAAAAAAATGACTTGAAAAAAAAAAAAATGATGAATAACACTCTACATCATAATATGTTGTACTCTGACACTCGAAGAGGAAATACTTTGATTCAAATTAAGAACTGAAAAAATAAAGCTAGAAAGACAGCAAAAAACCAAGTTGTTTTACTCTTATCCCCATGATCAAATTATGATTTATTTGTCCCTCCTGGGTCTGGTTACTCTCATAAAATTAAGATAAGCATATTAGCATTTTGAAAGAAAAATATTGATATTTCTAAGTTACTTGCTATAAGTTAAGTGCAAACAGTGATCAATACAGGTTTTGGAAAATGGAGTTATAAGGAAAATTGAGATTTCTATTAAACATTCATTGCAGTGGTTTATTTGTTAGTTACATACAAATGAATTACCATTAGGGCAGCTACTATAACATTAGGGTGGAAAAGCTGCTGGGTCAAAAGGGTTTTGTTTTGAAATGGGGGAAAACCTAGAGTCCTGGTGAAAAGATGGCTGTAGTAAACGTTGTACCGATCAATGATATGTCTACGAATATGGAACAGAATTTCAAATGGAAAGTTTTCATTCAGTTTGTTAAGAAAGAATACAGTCATTGAAGAAGGTTAACGGCAGCAAATAGAACTTTCCAGTTATATATTTCAAGAAAATGTCCATCAGAGAATGAAATAGAGTCAACTCTATTATATTAAACCTAAAGCATCACGTATTATTGGAAGTGAATACTTTTACAGTGTAATAGAATATTGTATAGTCGTGTCAAGAAAACATTATATTGATCAATGCTGGTCAACAACAGAAAACGGGTGAGACAGCTGATCCCTCAAGGGCTTTAAAGGGTAAAAATGGTGAAATTCGAAAACTATGTTTCAGAATTTAAGGTTACTTCAATAAATTTCAACGAGAATTCTGTGGCACTTACAAAAATTGACCTTCATTTACTTTGGTAAAGAAAAATTTTGCCTTGTAATTTTGTAAATAGAACACTTTAAAAAATAAACACAATAAACTGGAACAAAGAACCGAGTTGATAGCGGTGAACGCAAAGAAAGGACAAACCAGATCTGGCAGATCATTTGCAATGTGCGCTCTTGATGGCCATTGAAGGCCACATTTGAAGGCCATTTCGCAATTACCCCTAGGTGATTCAACTAACTATATATTAAGTATTTAATTCTCCAGAGTTTAAATTCAACCATTCGTAGATTCAAATGGGACATAATTATATTCTATCAAACCATTTTCCCTAATTTGGTTAAAAATGAGGCTAAATACTTAAAATTGAAAGTAAAATGAGCAGCTAAGGATATTATTTGATTTATCTGAAATTGTGTATGACATAATATTCCAAATATAGGCTAAACATATTTCTCAATTTCATATTTTTCACTACACCCTATTACACATACAATGCAATAAAAAATAGCAAATCGCATATTTTGGACTTACGTCCTTCTGACTCTGAGGTACAGAAATTAGAAGAGGCATGCTATCTTCGTAGCAATGATGAATAACTTATATATATATGATCAGAATCACTTGTAACATTTAACTTTATTTAGTTAATAAGATGCAAAAAAAAAAAAAACTATAGTTAAGGGTCTAAGGACCCTTAACCTTTAAAATTTTCGATTTTCTGGAAAAAATATATGTTATGCATAGTTTAATTCTGAACAATTTGATACCTTATTTATTACGATAACTTGAAAAGTTTTTGGCGTATGGTAAAAATGAGTAAACTTTCCCTTCAGAGATTTATGTTAGTAGCAGCTGTTTAAGCCTCTTTTTCTCAGGTGCCGGTTTCTTCGGTTTTCTGGTTTTGCGCGCATGATATCTCAGAAAGTTTCTTATATATTTCCGTGAAATTTTTCTTGCATGTTTGTCTGGTATATTTTTATGATCTGAACCTAAATTTCAAATAAAAATGAAAGTTAATATTAAAAAGATATATTTTTGCCCAAAATTTTGGAAATTTTCGATATTAACTTATAAAATTTCCAAAAAATAAATAAATAATTTTAAAAAATAAATAAATTTAGCTTCAGGTCATAAATATAAACCAGATAAACATACATTAAAAGTTTTACGGAAATATATAAGAAACTTTCTGAGATATCATGCGCGCAAAACGAGGAAAACCGAAGAAACCGGTACCTGAGAATAAGAGGCTTAAAAAGCTGCTGTTAACATTTAACATAAATCTCTATGGGGAAAGTTTACGCATTTTTACGATAATTTGAAAAGTTTTTGGCGTATGGTAATTGATAAGGCATCAAATTGTTCAGAATCAAACTATGCATGACATATATTTTTTTCAGAAAATCGAAAATTTTGAAGGTTAAGGCAAAGTCTTTTAGGCCCCTTAAAACTATAATAATTTGTAAGCTATGAGTCAATCTAATGCAGTAGTTAATTGCTGTTTAGCTTTCAGCGCATTCATGTGTTTATTTTATTTATCCACTCATTTTTTATTATTTATTTACAAAACACTAAGAAAACTATTCATTTATGTTTAACTTTATTGTTTTTACTTTCATATATTTAGAGACTTAAGTTTGCGAAAACATTTAAATGTCGTTACGAAGTTTATAATGTATTGCATGCAACTAAGCACAGTGGTGATCAACGTTTCTAAACGATATTTTTACAAATTTCAACGGCATTCTTTTTTTTTCCTATAATTCAAATTAGGGGTTAAATATTCAAAACATGTTTTCGAGAAAGAAACCTCATTAAACTTCTTTATAGTGAAGAAATTGAAAAATAATTATAATGAAACTAGAGTAATTAACTTATATACTCAATGTGTGGACTGCGTAGTGAAATTAATTAAGAAACCGAAAATTGGTATACAATTAAATTAGGATCAAGTCTACTGTTTGTCTTACATTTTCAGTTTTTTGTTTCGTTTTTATCAATTTTTCTTCCACGTACTTTATTTTCTTTTAATATGAAGTTTTTTTGTTTTTTTTAAATAAAAGTTTCGTCATTTTCTGTTTGAAGTTTTTTTCTCCGACTGTTTGTAAGATAAACCATTCAATTAATATTTTTCCTTCAATCTCTAAATTTTAAATAACACGGTTTTGAGAAAAATATTAAACGACTCGCATGTAAAAGTGGGAAGAAGAATAAAATTTAGTTCTTCTTACAGATTTTATTTAACTTCAAAAATGATCTAAGATGTTTTAATTTTTAGGGTATCAAAATCTGATAATATTTCGCTTCTTCCTCTTTACGTTTCCCCTAAACTTTTTTTTTTTGTTTTCTGAGAAACAATTTAATTTGTCATGCCATTTTGATAAAAACTAAAAAAAAGGTTACCGCTCGGTACATAATTGTAAAAGTATTTTACTGTCTTACTTAACTTAATATTTTTTTAAAGTTTTTAAATGTATTAAGGAAACAATCGTCGATGATTTAAAACTCACTCTTAGAAACAATTATTTCCTCTAATCTGTTTTTAAACACCATTTCTGTTTTTCCGCATAGTTCGAAAAATTTTCTTACATGAAAATTCTTACCCGAGGCTACTAACATTAAATCGCAAATGGATTTCGTGACAGGAAAAGCAATCTTTATAAAATTTGATTTTGCTATTCCTGAAGTTATTTAAACATAGAAAATTTATCTTCGCTTTTTTTTTTTGAAGATACAGAGTCGGAAAATATAAAGAAAAGGATTATGTAACGTTCTTACAAATACATCTACTTTGTTTGTATGGGTTGTAAGTCAAGAAAGGCAGATCATTTGTATTTTCGCTTAACGTACCCTAAGAATATTTTTATCTATGGGATTACATTACAATAGCTTTGAAGATTAATATTAGTTAAGGAAAAAATATATTCCTTAAAGGCTATTGATTTCAAAGCTTTCTTTGGGGAAAGGGTCTGTTTACCGTATTTCAAGTTTGATTCATTATATTTCCCCCAGCCTTAGACATGAGGTAACTAATCAGGGTTATTACCAACAGTTTATCACCAACACTAACACTTGCTTCCAACGATGAAAATTTTTTCCTTCTGTTTTTATACTGGTTAAACATAAAAAATTTGCAATGCAGCAATTATTTCTTTTATCTAAACTGGAATAATTACGTTTAAGTTTTAGAACAGTATCCTATTTAGTTAAGATATCTTCCCGAAAGAAAAAAAACTTTTATAATAGAGTCTGTAAAATTGTATGATATTATAAAACCGCAATTCATGCTGTTAATCCAATGCCTGGACGTAGTTTCGACAAATTCTTCTTTTCATGTTCTTGCTAACATGTTTTTGTAAATATTTTAATACATCTAAAAATGATTTTTTTTCTCATGGCTGCTCATGAGAATCACATTAAAAATGAAATTATAGTATAAATTTAGCATCCATAAAATATATAACTTAAATTAAAATGATGTTGCGTATGCACCTCTGCTTCCTTGAATGACTATTGAATAGTCGTTCGCAATAGCCTAAATGAATGGATTCATGCGGGGGAAAGCGGGGCTAAAAATTCTGTTTTCTAATTAAGCTCAAAATTTGTTATAAAAACTTTGTTCATTGATTAACATATGTTTGTTTGTTATAAAGACTTTTATTTAAGTTTTATTTCGTAAGTTCTTTTAATAACTAATTTTATAGTACCCTAAGCCTAAAAAGAACTACTTACCCCAATTTGGGGCAAGCTTTTCTGAGAATGGGGCATGTTGTTCCAAGATAAAAAAAAATACGATGACGAACGATGATGATCACGCGATTAACGATGCTTCGATACAAGCAACTTATGGCATAGTTTGTGAGAAAAAAATTGTAGATACAAGCAAATATTTATTTTTATTTTTATTAATCAACAATTAAGCAACTCATGCTGAAACGCCCCGTCGGATTAAGCGCCTACTGTTTTTTCTTCAAAATTACCACCACACAGTGTACTGGTGGGCGCTTTTTTACAGGCAGCTGTATACAACGTGACTGGAATAGCGTATAGTACTTTTCCACCGATTTCTGATGGATATTTTTCAATTTAAAAGGAAACTTAAATGAAATTATGTCAATATCAGCGTTTGATCTAACTTAGTACTTTTAAGAACAATAATAGAAACAATAACCGTTCAATTATTACGTTGGAACACTAGGGTGAGAGGATTGAACTTGACGAAAAGGATTTATGCCCCGCTTGATTGCAAGTTTTTTGCCCCACTGTTGACCTCACAAAACGATATGCTTTACATTAAATATTACTCTTTTGAGTTGAGATAAATCAAATATTCAAATTTATTTACAGCATTTTGGAAGAAAACTGTAAAGTAACCTCTGTTAAGATATGTGACTGAATTTAGAGGCTTTTTTTTTCTCTCAAAATACAAAAATTTGAATAAAATAGTCTTCCATATTACACAACTAATGCCCTGATATCTTCGAGAAGGGTGTCTTTCACCTAAGTTTAATAGAAGAGAAGAATAATAAGTTTGAAAACTGTAGCAGGGAGGAAAACTTTTTTTTCATTTTTAAGAAAAGTAAATGTTTAGAAAAGTAGCTTCTCGGAAAAAAAGTTTGATTTTAGAAGGAGAATGAAGAAAGAATCTGGAAAGCCCTGTTAATGATCCCGGAAACATTTAGCAAACAATGAATAAAATTGTGCTTGGAATGCATAGAAAAATTCTCTTCTAATAAGTCATTTTATTGCTGGATAATGTGTATAGACTGCTCTAGCTGCATAAAACGCCGACAATATACAATAAAAGATGCAATAGTTTTGGAAACTGGTGACGTATCTTTTGAGCTTTATTATTAGTAAAGATAAAGTTTGTCTGGATATATGAAACTCGGTCGGGATATCTGTCAAGATCTCTGTGACGCGCATAGCGCCTAAACAATTCGGCCGATTTTCTCAAAATTTGGTGCAAAATTAGTTTGTAGCAAGAGGGTGTGCACCGCGAAGCGATTTTTTTAAATTTGACTTTGTTCTTTCTCTATTCCAATTTTAAACCCATTTTACCGAGCGGATTACCATAACATGGACAAGTAAATTACCATAACAAGGAAGAGCAAATTTTCATAACATGGACGAGCAAATGAACATAGCATATTGACGAGAAATTCATCATCCATTAAGCACGACACCATAAATTCTTTGATATTATTGTAATATTTAATTATAAATCAGTTAACAGTAATAAAACCTTAAGTTTATATCATGCTGTTTTATTTATTTATTCATTTAAACTTGGGTAGTGTCTTTTCTGTTGCTAAGGGGCGATATGCAACGGAGAGGAGAGCGCTAATTATTCTCCAGTGTCAAACAAAATATCAATAAATAAATAAATAAATAAATAAAAAGTAATTTAAAAAAAAAAAACTAGTATCAAAATTAAGCTTATAAAATCCATGTTAAGAGATAATTTGTCTCTTCATAATTGCAGGTCACCATTCTTTTTAAAGTCTTATTAAAAGTCATAATAAAGCTATCATAATAAATATCAACAGAGTTGTAGAAGTTCCGCTACTTTACTAAGAGATTGAATGTAGTCACTACTGCTTTTAAAACACTTTTTTGCACTTGAAAAATAAAAAAATTCTGAAACATCAATGCAGATAAGACCGATCTTTCGTGGATGAGCCATTTCCTATATTACGTCCCGCAGTCACGTAATGTGAGGCATATTCTTGCGTCATTTCCATCCAACCAATAAACGTCAGTTACGTTAAATGGAAGTGGTTTTTCTCCCCCTTCCTGAGAGAAAAACACCTCATCCACGCTATCTCTCACTCATATTGAATATTGCTTCGTATTCCAGGCATGCTAGTGAAGAATGGATTTCACCTTTAAGCTGTTGCCCCTGACATGTTTAAATCTGCTTTTTAAATATTGAATATGGGCACTTTGTGTCATATTAAACGGTTAATTATTATGTTTGTGTTGTTTTTCCTGTGTACGCGTTGCCAGCTTTCAGTGGATGTTTAAATTGGTGCTAAGAACTTTTTTTTTTTATCAAATGATCCCTTTCAAAATGAACTTATAGTCACTTTCGAGAGACATTTTGTTTAGACAGTGTGCATTGCAAAAGGAAATTCAAAGTGGACGTTGGCAACAATTAACGCTGATAACCTTTTCTTTTATTATATCATTTATGTTCACCAGAATTGGTAGGTTTACCCCACGTTTTAGTGACATTTAAAATTCGACCCCCTTAAATATATCAATATAAATAAATAAACAAATTTATAAACAGGGGGAAGGAAAATTCATGTCGTCGAAAAGTAAGGAACACCAAATAGAATAAATTAAAGCTTTTAGAGGCAGAAAAGGGACTAGAAGCCTAAATTAAAAATTTGCATGAAACTGGTACGAGACGAGTATAGGACTCTATTTTAATGCGAGATATGGTAATAGTACAGCCCTAGATCCTAGTTTAAGAAGAAAAAAAAATGACAGCAAACTTGGGGCAAAACACCGCTTTTATCCACTGTCTGCAGTGTGAGGAATTAATTTCAATATTTTTTCACGCGATTTCTTCCATTTAAGTATCTTTGGAAGTTTCAAAAAATTATTCCGTGTAATTTTTTTCCTTAAAAGCTGTTTTACAGCTACTTTAGGAAAATAAACAATTTTAGAAAAAATATCCCTTTTGTTTAATGAATGGAGCAAAGTAATATACCTAAACCTGGGTGTAAGTCCAATTTAGGACGTCACACAAAGCTCGCGTGTTTCATTACTGCAAATACTTACCTCCAGAAAAATTATATTTGAATGGCAATACGTAATACATTTGTGTCTTGTGTCCGAAAGGAAAAACGAAATCAATTACAAAGTTACTAAAAAACAAATTAAAAAAAAGTGAAGTTTTTTATGTTAAACCAATTACGTGCTTATTTATTTTTATCTATGAAAGAAAATAAATTATAGCGTGCTTATGTTCATTTTATTTAACACCAGTGGTACCCGCACGCTTTTCCCGTAGTGGGAAATTAAAAGGTAATTTGGTTCGCCTGTATATTTACAAATAATGGATGATGAACTTCTCGCCAATATGCTATATTAATTTGCTCGTCCATGTTATGGTAATTTACACGCCCATGTTATGGTAATTCGCTCGGTATTGCTACAGAGAAATTAAATCCACCAATGATGGCTTAAAACTGGAATAGAAAAGAACAAAATCGAATTTTTGAAAAATTACTTCGAGGTGCATACCCCTATGCTACATTTAATTTTTTTCCACATTTCATGAAAATTGGCCAAACGGTTTAGGAACTATGCGCGTCACAGAGATCTAGGCATCCAGATTTATTATTAGTAAGGATCTCTTGCTAGTTTTTAAAAGTTGTCTGTTTTTCATGAATAATGTTGTAGTCATTATGAACGAATATATGCAGGATGTTCTGTTTTAACCAGCAAGACATTTATTTTCGTGACCGTTAGTCCTATAGGTATACTTCCAATTGCAAAAATGTTCATAATCAGATGCAGTGTTAAGATATTGAACGTTTAAAGTAAAAACGAAACTAAGTCAAAAAATACAAATTTTCACTTTTTATACGGGCCCCAGGTCCCCTTACTTATGTTTAAGGAAATAATCCCCATTAAAAATAATTCCAGCACAATAGGTGCGAAATTAGTACGACCAATATTCACCGAGATATGAAACGCAGCGTTTTGTGACTTACACCACTTTTCACTCGCCGTCAATAATAACTATAATAAATAATCCCCCCCCCGTTTGGGGGGGATAGCGGTTAGCAAGTGTTTAAAATTATGTGTGCATAGAGTGTACGCATAACATGCATTTATTTTTGAATATCAACGAAAAATATACGACCTGTCATTCTCCTGATAGGGCCATAAGTTCCGATCTCATCTTGTATGGTCCCTTAAAACTCTGAACTTGGATATCTCCCTGAGTTT
Source organism: Uloborus diversus (assembly GCF_026930045.1). NCBI lineage: Eukaryota > Metazoa > Arthropoda > Arachnida > Araneae > Uloboridae > Uloborus > Uloborus diversus. The sequence goes on from NC_072732.1 coordinate 143,405,915, forward strand.
TGGTAACGCAAATGTCTAGTTTTTAGTGTCAGTAAAAGTTTCCAATGGATGTAATTTCTCTAAATATTAGTTAGGAATCCTAGGGATCGTATAAAATGTTAAATTTTATAATTTTTTACTCATTTTTACTTTTGCTTCAGACTTTCAATACCTTAACTTTGCATCTGATTTTAAACACTTTAGCAATTGGAAATATACATGTAGGACTAACGGTTGCGAAAATAAAGGTCTTGCAAGTTAAAACGGAACGCCCTGTATACAATACACTTGGATAAGTAGTTTTGTGTTCAATTCACTGAGTGAAATTACGAAAATAATTTCATGTATAACAGTTCATACAAGGCACATTCAAAAATTTAAAATAAAAAAAATCTCGAGGTAATAGTTCTCTAACCTTTGTCACATAAATGGAATGGTTCCTCAACAGATGAGAAAAAGATAGTCAAAATTTTTACTTCCCGTAGGAATGAATAAATATAAACATAACATACTACTTACTAAAGCTTTTTTTTATTTTTAATCTTTGGATTTTGATGTTGACGGCATTAAAAAAGTCGAATTTAAAAAGGAAATAACACTGAAAATTATAATTAAGGTAGACCGGGGCACTTTTACGCATTGGGCAAGTTTACGCAGTGCCCCTTTTCCAAAACGAGTTATAAGTGGAGCGCAACAGTCATATCAAGTTGATGCTGCTCCCTAGCCAATATTCTCACAAGTTTTTAAGCATCGGTCGAGCTTTGGTTTAGCATGCAGATAAGAAAATATGTTTTCCACCAAATTGAGTAAGTTTTGCATTGAACGTTTTGAAGCTTAATGTGAGTAAGTAATACTCAGTTAAAAACAGATAAATAAAAAAAAAGCAGAATTTTATCCTTTTTTGAGAATTTTATTTGTATGTGCAGAAACGTTATTAAATTTTCTTGCACGTTAAAAATAAATCCAAACTTGCCGACGGAGTACGTTTACGCATTTTCATTGGGGCACATTTACGCACGTTCTTATTTCTAAACGAGCCTCGGACGCTTTTTTCGCTCTGTACTGTTTCAACTCTGTAGTATTTTCAGGTTAATTAGTTTTGAAAATCATCATTCATTTTAAATTAAGTAAAAGGTTCGTATCTTATAGCTTACAATCGTATAGTGTTGTCTTCATGATTGTTCAGCTTTAACTTTCAAAACTATTCATCCTGTAATATATTTTCATCATTTTAAAGATAGTTAGACATTAAGTTCAAAACACTTAACAGAACCACGTTAGATGTCAAAATAATTAAAAGACTTATCGATAATCCAAGTATTTTTCCCAGTATGCGTTCCACATCGTCCCATATGTACTACCCCAACTGAGACCATTTGAAAAAGTAGGACCAAAGCTTGAGAACCAGGAAAGGAAAAAAAAATAAGGATACTCGGAATCCTAACTCATACTCCGATTAAAGAAGCCCACAGACTAGAACAGTTAGAAGCTCCAAAGAGAAAAAACAATTGGGCAGAACAAAACAAAAAGGAGAAATTACTTTAAAATTTACAAGTTTCTATTGACGCAGAAATGGAAGACATGAAAGAAAAAGTATGAAACCAGAACCTGCATCAGGGGAAAAGTTAGTACACTCTGTAAAAAGGAAATTAATGAACGGTTCTGTTTACGAAGTAGAAAATTGTGCTTGCATCTATTCTTTGAAAGCACACAACAAATCGAAAAAAAGGACAAGAAAGGGTTCCATGTCTTAGATGTCAAAACGCAGTCCCATGACACGTATGCGAAAAGAAATACTTTATTTTTGTTAGTAAAATCTAACAGTCATGAAGAAGATGACTAAATAGTTTCTGTTTTTAACTAGCAATGAGTCCTATGATTTTAGGACTATAAAATGTTCTTGAATTAATTATTTGAGATTTTCTTATTTTTAAAGTTTTTTAAGAGGAATAAAATATTTAAATTTGTATAAATATCTATTTCACTTACTCCGTGGTATCATTTTTAATATGCGTAAACGTGCCTCACTCGATGCGTAAACTTGCCCCGTGTTCGGGACAAGTTTACGCAACCGACTTGAACTCAAAAAATATTTTTTTAGGGTTAAAATTACAAGCTGAACAGCAACTGAATGTACAAATTTTGACTTGATTAATTGCTTTATAAAACCAGAATGTCTTAAATTTCCTAGGTTCAAACATAAAAATTTGAAAATTCATTGAAAAAAATCCTCGTAAATGTGCCCCGGTCTATCCTACGTTGAACGAAAGTGATATTATTGAATTTGATCAACAAAAAGATACAAAAATTATAAAAAATATCCCAGCGATCAACATATTAGAACTCTTGTATTCAATTCAAACAGATTATTTTAGATACAGATTATTTAGTGCACAGATAATCAAAAGTATGAAAATGTCAAAATCCTGAACTTTCACTTATGCTTGATCTAAAAAAGAGAAAAATATTGAAGTATAAGGCAAAACTGTTTAAGAAATAGGCGATTTCAAATTTCAAAAATGGTTGTATTAATTCACCTAAATAAAATGGACATAATTTATTACGATTCCCATCAATAAAGATATTAACAGATACATTGCGTAGTTTTCTGCAAACGATTATCCTCCATCTCTATATAGGAACCGATATATCAAAAATAGTTTCCAAAACCCTATATAAAATTATAAGAATTTTCTTGGTGAAATCTGAAGAAGATTGTACGATGAAATTATTCAAAATATTTTAATATTCATTGATGCTCACTCGAGATATTCCTTTGATACCTAAATTAATATTCGATGCAAATGACAAAGTGAATATTTAGCTTATACTTTAAGAGCATTGCTAAAATGCTTCAATAGGCTGCGGAATATAAGCGTGATAGAATTATTTATGAAAGATTAAAGAACGTTTCTGCTTAATGGAAATGCTGAAATTTCGAAATTTGACTTTAATTTACTTGTTAAGGTAGTCAATTTCACATGTAAAAGCTAAGAATGATTTTATGAAAATAGATTTGCGTTGCTGAGTTAACGTTGACTATTTTATCGCTTAATGCAACAAGTTTCACTTATATACTTAAAATTCTCTTTCTAAGATCTTTTTCTAACATTTTATTAAACACTACGAATTAAGATCTATCGAGGCTCTAGATTTGGTTCGTTATCTCCTACTTTTTAACCGTCTTAAAATATTTACGTATTTCCTTAGTTCATAACAATGATAATAACAATAAAAATAACAATAATATTTTAAAAGTAATCTAAAAAAATATTTTCTTCTCTTTGTATCCATTAAGCTTTTGCTGAGGGAAATAGTTCTAAAATACAGAAGAAAAGGAAAACTTTTTATTGCTAGTACAAACAATAAGTAAGATATTCAATTGATTACAGTCAAAAAAGAAAATTCATGATTTACAACAATTTCAACTTACAACACAATAACTAAACACAATAGAAAAAACAATATAATGTAATTCTATTACATCATGATAAAGGGTAAAATATTTATAGCAAAATAAATAATTTTTACTCCTGTTTGAAAAATAAGTTTCTATTTTATAGTTTTTTTCATTCAAAAGGATTTGAGGGTTATCTTTTTCAAGGTTTTCTTGTTCATATGCAAAGCATGCTTCAGAGAAAGAGAATTGATTAAAAGTGCTAAATTTTTTTCGAGACTAAAATACGTGCTTAGTGTGGATAACACCATCGCTAAATCTTGAACAGTTATTTGAAAGTTTTTCCCCAAACTGGTTCTCATCTTCTGCTGAAGACATATCGATGGATCTTTCTTTGAGCTCATGACAAAATGAGCACATAGATGCACATACTTTGTTAAATTTTTAAATTTTCCTTACAGGTACACTGGTGAAAAAATTACAAACTGATATTTTTTTTTTGTTTCAATCACATCACAGCATTTAGTTTTACTTGCAAAAACAAATCTAAATTTTTCTACTTTAAGTAGACACTAATCGTAAAAAGGAACTGCAGTAGTGTACCGTGCAAAGATGATTACTAAGCCAATTAGTTAATGAAAATTCGTTTTTTATTGCTGTACAGCACTTCCGCTCTTATTTGTTATTGTTAATTTACGCGTATTCTGCATTAGTAATTTTGAATTGATGCTCAAAGCTTTCTGCACAAAATTAACTAAGATACGTAATATATGATTTTCCCATTTCCCACCCCGAAGCAATTGACAAGAATATTTCTTCTATGGAAACAAACAATTTGCAACCAATTTAAAAAAATTGATTTTTTTGCAAGAATGTTTAAGTGACAAAACATATCCTCTCATATAAGTCGCAGCGGGATTTTATTGTCAAAAAAAAAAAGAAAAGATGTTGCCAATATTGGTGTGAACACGGTAAAGTAATATTACATTTATTTTTGCAATTAAGGCTATGATACTCACATTAAAAAAAAACACAAGCTAATTTCTTAAATTTAAGAAGTAAGTTAATCTAGCCAATATGTTTCTCCCTGCGTAACAAATAAAAAATCCTTAAAAATTTAGCGTGATTAATTACTAAAAATATTCTCTACAATTTTAATACATTTTTGATTAATAACGTTGGGTTAGTTTATAGCGCTTCTTGCGTGCATGACGTAAAATAAAAGATCAGCATTTTTTTCATGCTAAAAAAAAAAAAAAAAACGCGATAATCGCTGCATTTTTACGGTGAAGTTTATACGGTGAATAATAAATTTTACAAATGTTATGTGTGTTAGGTAAAAGTAATTTACTATTTAGCGTAGAAGTAATATGTTGTTGTGTAATTGAATTTAGTATCATAAAAAGATCCGTGACTTAGAATTATAGACGCAAGATATTGGAAGAAGTAAACTATTTTTTTTTCTCATTACCTGCTGTTTTTAATGATATCTTAGTTAACCCATTAGTCTCTATTGCAAGTTTTGTCTATTGAATGCTTTCTTCTATTTTCTTTTACGCATTAAAACAAACGTTTTGTTTAATGAGATAAAGGTCACTTAATGTTTTTTGACTTGAACTGTGACTCGATACAAAAATTAAAGACAAAATGTTCATGTTAAAAATCAAAATGTCCTCGTTAATGTTTTAAATCACATGATATTTCTTACTGTATTATTAAATTTTAATGGAGTCTCAGAAGCCAATGAGATCGTTGAAACGTTGTAACGTCAAGAAATGAGGCTTCATTTCCTAATCAACGTTTAAAGTTTTAAGAAAAAAGACAAAAATACTTACCAAAAAAACGTCATAGTTTTAAACGGAATTAAATACGACATGAGTAGCATTGTTATATCAATTAATTATCAAAATTGAACTTACTCGAAAGGAGTCCAAGTTTTGGGTATATTTTTTAATTTGATATTTTCACACAATTGCCAAATTTTGGGAAAACTGTCCGATAATGCTGGCAACATGAGCAATTCAATATATATATATATATATATATATATATATATATATATATATATATATATATATATATATATATATATATATATATATATATATATATATATATATATATCGTCCAGATGAGCACAGTATCCGCATCCCATAGACTGTAATTATATGATCAACGAGCTCAGCGAACTCAGAATGTGAGGTGACCCGAACGAAACTGCTTGCAGTTCCTGAACGATCATGATCAATAGCAAGAAGGGAGCGGTGGCTAATAGTTTAACATACTCTTTTACAAATAAAAAAACCCGATTACTTACTACTAACTATCCGATTACTAAATTTACCCGATTATTTCGCAGTATGACCTGTTAGAGCTCTTGCGCCATTAAGCTCAATAAAACAACATAAAACCCGAATAGGCAACTTAAAACTCATTTTTTTAAGCTATTCTTACAATATCTGTAACATTTCTGTTATTGTATAATTCAATATTTGACACACATAAAAGAATATACAGTTCGGATAATTCCTACTTGAGTATAACTATTAAATTATTATGTGTACCAAAAATTATAATACATTTAGTTATGCGAATAAACCGCCCAAAAAGATTCATAGCCGATAACATTTATGCGAAATTCCTTTCAAATTTAAGTTAATATTCAATGCAAACTCGAAAATGAATATTTAGTTAAAATGTTAAGAAGTTCTTAAAATATTTCAATCGACTGCGGAATTTACGCGTTATTAAACCAAAGTTATGAGGCGTTGTATAAAGCAGTGCGCTTAATAGGAACGGTTAGACTTCGTAACTTGACTAGAGTTCACACTTATTTCCTTAGAGAAATTGAAATACAAATGATAAGATTTGTGTTACGATAAGAAATAATATATATTAGAACGAAATGGAAATTTTAACCCCTTAAGACAACTAGCTTTATTACTTATTTACTTTTGCTGTTTGTTTATAAATGTGGTTGATTATAAAGTAAAAATATGAAAAATAAAAACATGGAAAGGGAAAAATAATTTGGCATTAGTGTATTTTAAAGCTAAAATGATGCAAATTAAAAATCATTATTTTGCGTTTTATAATTTATAAAGTATACTTTTATAAGAAATTACCTATTCAAAGAGAAATTAACTAAAATTTTTGCTACTGCAAGAAATATCTGCATTGAATTCTGCTTCGGATACAAAGATAGATTAAATCCAAATTTTAGTAGAAATTCTGAGCTAAAACTTATTTATACGAAAAAAAAAAACTGTTCACTGAAGTAAAAAATTAATAACTACTATATTTGTAACCATTTTTTCTTTTAGAAAATACTTTAATTGAAAATTGTTACCACTTCGAATGTTGCATTGATGTTACATTAGAACAAATAAAGTACTTTTCTTACTGAAAATACATTTCAAAAGTTAAAAGACGTGTTTTAGGTAATGTAATGTAAACGAACCTCTTATACTTTAAATTTATGGATATAACTTGTACACATACTATATAATCTTTAAATTTAAAAAAAAGAGCGAAATGAAGCTCCAGTCAGTTTACTTAACTATTTTTTTTAACCCAACCACTATTTTTTTAATTGCATATATACATAATATTTAAGCGATAACTTAAAAAAAATGCTGAACTAAAATATTTAGTAGTCTTACTTCGAGTTAAAAATTAAATTATGAAGATTGATACTTTTTAGCCTACTTTCCCAGTAAAAGTCAGAAAAAGAAGAAAAAAGTATGAAAGAAGGCTTAATGCATCTTTAAAATATCGCGAAAAACAAAAAAAAAGTCATAAATAAATAAAATAATTAAATAAATGTCAAAAAATTAAAAATTGGAAAGTAGGGTATTGAGATGGGAAAAAATGTCTGTCGGTCTGTTTATCTGCCCCCCCCCCCCCAATAACGTTTGACTGAATAGTCCGATTCGAACAAACTTTTTTTTGTCCGAAAGATATCGGCGAGGACAACTCATTCCCATATTTCACTTTTTGATTTGAATTTTTTTTTTTTTGTTCAATTTTGAACAGTTGAAAAAAACTTAACATTAGCGCCTACGGGGAAATTCAAGGCAATTCCGAACTGAGAGGCGAATTTGCTTCAAACAACCTTTGTAGGAAAAAGCTTTTGATGAAAAACTTGTATATAAAATATCTTTTTGATTTGAACAATTTTCCGTTCAGTTTTGAACAGTTCAAATCCTTAACATTATCGCCTACGGGGAAACTGAAAGTCAATGTTGATTCCGTACTTGAAGGCGGATTTACTTCAAACAAATTTTGTTGGAAATAGCTCTTGACGCCAAACTGCAGACTTCGACTCCAAGAATTTAGGGGCACTTGACTCCGACTCTGACTCCTGTGCCTGATAATTAACCGGACTCCGACTCCCCGACTTCGACTCTGACTTCGTAGCTTTGGCAAAAATTTATTCACGGAGGACAAATGACTGACTCCGATTCTTAGATATTCAACTAAGACTCCTTTACCCCAAAATGAAATTGACTCCGATTCCGACTCCGCAGCTATGGTTTTGACTGTGAAATAATTATTGTTAATCTGACTTGTTTTTATTTTTACGCTAAAGTTTTAATTTAAGTATTCAGTTTTCGACGAATAAACTCGAAGTCATTTATGTTTCTACATAAAAATATGCGCAGACGATTTTTTTTTTTTTTTTTTTTTGACAATGAAAATTATTTCTTTAAGTTGACATTTTATTGTTTTTATTTATTTTGGTAAGTGCAACAATGCATTTAAAAAATTGTTTTTCGCAACAGGGGGAAAAGAAACGATTTTTTTTCGATATGATGTATTTATTTCAATGAGCTTATTAATTTTAATTATTATTTTTTCGTTTTGAAAGCTGTTAAAGATTTTTTTAATGGAAAAAATTGTATTAGCTGATTTGTTTAAAAGTTGCTGCTATTTTATTTGTTCGTTTTTTTACGCATCTAATTTTTTTTAGATGAGTTAGGAATATTTTATTCCTAGACATCAGCTTAAAGTATTTCAAAATTATGTTTGAAAACATTTGCGATTTTAGCTATTTTTGAGAATATTGATCAGGTATTAGAAAGTAGTATGAGTATACGGGAAAGTAGGCTCATCTAGTTCTAGACAGAATTTCTTGTTATAATCAAAATTGCCATAAAGGGTTCAGCGTTAAAGTCATTAAAAATGTAAGCAACATTTATGAAAAATAATTTAAAAAATAAGATCGTAAACCATACGAGGAACATAAAGTTTAATACTAATTTACGTTTTTTTTTCTATTTCTATAACATTTTCGTTCATGAAATTTATTTTTCAGTCAGAAACAGTTGAACATCTCTAGGGATTATAATTTTAAAATGTTAATGTCCATTTAAAAATTCGTTTGATAAAACGTTTGGGAAAAAATTCACCAAACATTTTTGCCACGTTGTAAAAATTTTTAGCTTTCAGTACAATCACTTAACACAATAAAAAAAGTACGAAAATGGGAGGGGAGGAAGGCAAACCATAATCATAATGCAACATGATGAAAAATAAAATATTTATTAGGAAGAAATATCTTTCTCACTGGGATTAAAGTATAAATTCCTATTTTTGAATCTCATTCGCTGTATGATTTTCTGTTAGTATGCAAAACATGTTTCAAGAAAAAGAGAATTGATTAAAAGTGCTATATTTTTTTACACGAATGAAATACGTGCTCTGAGTGCGTAATATCACTAGCAAATCTCGAGATTTTTTTACAATAGTGATTTCCATTCACATACTGAAGATTGATCACGAAGATTGAATTTTCGCATAGACAAAATGAAGCACATAGACACATACTTTAATATATTATTTTGTAATTTAAAGATTTGCATTCGTTTCTACAAATTTGCTTTTATAGTGATAGAAGATTTCTTTTCCTTGTAAATCAGAGAAATTTCAACTAAATGCATAGTTTTCCTCACAACTAAATAGTAAAACCTTTAAATGCATTCGAAGATTTCCTTTTAGATAAACAAAATGCGCTTCAATAGAACGTAGGGAAACATGACACAAAGTAAAATAGTGAGGCAAGTAGTAAAATATTTTAGTTTTCAGCTCCACTTATCAGACAATGTTTAAACTATATTATTAAATATCTACTTGATTGAAATTAATAAATAGTTATCTCCTCTTCATCTAGATAATTTACAATTAAAAACATATTCAAAATTTTATAATCATTTTGTAAGAATATGTGGTTTATCAAAAGAAATTTTTGCTTTGGCAAAATGATCTAGTCCTTTGTAATATTTCAGAAATTAATTGAGGTTCTCTGATGTTTGTGGCGTTTTTATTCATATAATGTTAAGTATTTTGTGACTTTAAATTTTAACTAAAATGTGTCCTCTGCAAGCGAGAGAAAGTAAAATAATTAATTTCATTTAAATATCCCATTACTTATTAAATTATTTTGTTATTAATTAATTAATTAATTAATCAGTACGAAATTACTCCATTTATTTATTCACCTATTCATTAATTTATTCTGGTATTCACACACTGAAGTTTTCACCCATGTCTTTGTTCTTTGGTTAATTTGTTCAGCTGTTGTTCAGCCATAAATTGTTTCATTCATTGATTCAATATTTATTCATTTAAAGAAAAAAACTTTAAATAATCAAATGAAAAATTTTTCCTTTAAACATGTTTTAACATTAATTTGCTATCTATAGAATATTCAAAATTTTTTGGAAAAACAAATTTATTGACAGAAATGAAAAGTAACATTTTAATACAAGTTTAATTACGTAGTTTATTACTATCTTTATTCACTGCAATTTTAAAAACATTTTTCCTATTTTTTATTCTGAAAAGAGGAAGTTGTCTCATCCATTTAACTTAGCACCACATTCCTTTGCTTATGACATCTATGTCATTCGGATATATGGGTATTTGGGATGTAAGACAAAATTCTTACCATAATTTAGTAGAATAATTAATTGGCAAGAAAACATAATTGCTTAGAACTTGGAAAACACTTTTTATAGAATATTTTTTATGCTCTATGCTAGTTAAAACGGAGAAATTTTAAAGTTTCTACAGAAATCCAATACAATCTCCTACATTTCAAAAAAATGCACAGTATGATTGCATTTTATGGACACAATTTCTATTTTGTAGTAGTTAAAGAAATTAAACTTTTATTGATTTTCTTTTATTTGTACGACTAGAAATACGTTTTTTTCTTCTCTTTCTATGTACCTTTTTTTTGAAAGTTTGTCAGATTGTTGTGAGACTTTCTTTGCAATTGATTTTTTTAAGTGTGGCTACTCTAAGCTAACTATAAAAACAATGTAATTGCAGACACGTGTTAGCGTACCATACGTATCGACTTTTTCAATAAATTGGGAAGTCGCATATGCATTAACGAACATCTGAATAATACCAACAAGGCAGTTTAGAAGTCAGTTTGAAAGCACTTAAGCTTGTGTTTAGACCAAAATGTTTTGAAAGGGTTAAAAAAAAATGAAAATTAATGAAAATATTTTCGAAACAATAAATAAATAAAAACAAACACGGAATTAAAAAAATAAAAATAAACACATCTTGAAAAGTAAAATAAAATATAGTTAGCTTGCAAAATCAGGCATCCATACCAGTTCGATAAGTTTGACTCAGTTGGTGTTATAGGTTTGTGAATTGAACACATAATTACAAAAAAGTAATGGAGAAGCGCTTATTAAAATGAAAAAAAAAAAGTACTACCGAAGAGCTTAAACGCGCAAATATTGTTGCGCCAAACGGAAGTACCGAAATTTCCAATGAAGATTAATTTAATTGCTTAATGTCTGGTATTGTTGTGAGTACAAGGGTTATTTTCAAGGTCCTATCGGTCGCCAAATGAATACCAGAGTTAAAAAAATTTCATATGGAACATTAAGATAATATCCACGTAGTCACTATTCTAAAAGCCTCTTTTGTTACATTACTTAAATTTTTCCATCCCTCGTCATAGAAAACAGCCATATCTACACTGGCAAGTACCAAACTTTGTCCTTCGAGACAGATTTTCATCCGACTCAAAAGACAGAAATCATTTGGAGCCGAGTTTGGTCTTTAATATGATTAGACAGCATGCGTCAAAAAAGTCTGCACGTGTTTCTTTAAAATTTCTGCAACATTTTCACACGCTGCTTCACTCAAAAACGTTTTTTTTTTCTTATTGTTCATTTGTTGATGAATTTCTACTGCATTTCTTCGGCATGCAGAAATTGGATAACAGTATACAGCATGAAATCCAAACTGCGCGGTTGGTTTTGTTATTCAAAGCGTGGTTGGCTGCTCACTCCGCTTTCAGAACTGACAACCTGACCTGATGTGATACACGGGCCTATTAGAGACACTTAGCAAGTCATTTGTGTAAAGCATCATCGGAGTTTCATGATAGTTTTTCTTCCTCAACCGTATGTACTTAAAACAAAGCCCTCGTGCTTGTTTTTGTGGAGGATGGGATTGACATTATTATTGAAATTTTCCCAGGTGGTTGTTGTTGTTTGTGCCAGCTAGGGCTGGCAATTTGGGTTGCGCTGATCCCATGTGGTTGTACTGTTCTTGATTTGCTCGTCCGGTATCCACTCTCGGTTTTTTTTCTTTCTTTCTTTCTTTTTTTTTCGCTCGTTTGGGCAAATAAGAAAGCACGAAAATAAATTTTAATTTCAACATTTTACTAGTATTTATGGAAAAATAAACAGCATATTTCTTCAAATACCCCCAAAACTCATTTTTGCAGGTGCTACTGTTTACCTTTCCATGGCAGTGAGAAGTTTTTAGCAATCACGATTGCTAATTGTTTTCACGACCATCCTTGACGTTCCGGTTCCTTTTTCAACCCCACTGTCCTCTGCAGGCACGGTTCCTCCGGTCCTGAGCAATGTCCCCCGGATCTCGCTTCTCCTGGTCGGTTGCGTCCATGTCCTACTTACACGCACGCACGCTCATACACATACACTCTCACACACATACACACTCGCACACATACAGTCACACACACACACACACACACACACACACACACACACGTGCCTTTACACATATCCAACGTGCATTCACACAGGTCTACGTACACACACGAGGCTACACATACACAACCATACGCACGTAACCGTCTAAGAGGAGGGGCAAGCTTGAAGGGACAGGAGAAACAAACAATAACTCCAATGAGTAGGGTCCTGTCGCTGCTCGTGATTGCAAAACACATAATTTGAATTCAAAATTTCAGAATTCAGATTATTTTTTAACTACGTGTTCAGATTTTTTCAATCAACCAGTCATACAGAAAAGCAACACGAAACGATCTTACCTATCGTATGGTATGAAAAAAAAATTTTCTATCCAGAACACACAAACAATTTTACAAAATATTTGTTTAAAAAGAAATTTTCGTATTCTTGGCCAACATAAAATGCTTTAAATTTAAATCCATACATTTTTTTTCTAATTGATATACTAGAAATATCATAATTTAAGATAACATAAGTTTTAATAAATACTTTTGAAACATGATACATGTGATAAAACGATATAAAATGTAGTAAAATATTTTATACCTTAGTCGATGGTTTCCTTCCTAAATCAGTTCTTTCCTCACAGTATAAAATGAAAATTGATTCTTTCAAAATATCAGAAAATAAAAAAGAAGTGATAAACATGCCTCTAAAACGAAAAAGCTTTCTGACCTTCTATTTACAACAAACGAAAATGAAATACGATTTTTATAGTTGATTTTCTTCAAAGTAGATTTTCCGCAAGATGTTTAGTAAATGTAATTTAAAACGTATTTCTTCCTTTTATAAGTTTTGAGTGAGGATCAGAAACAAATAAGATTTGTGGATTTGTATTTTCTGTGAATATACAATAATATGTTTGTTGATGGTTATTTTTTATTGCCTAATTCCTCAACATGGATACAAACAAGCAATTTTAAACGCTGTATTTATATTTGAATCTATTTTTTATTTTTTTACTTGGAAGAATATTTCTTGTAAGTAATTACCTTTATACAATATTAATCACAGCAAATTAAAGAACACACTTTCAATTAAAATCTCTTACATTGTAGAGTTTACGAATCGTTTTGTTTAGTCTATGTTCTATTCTTCAAAAATGAAGTGATACTTTAACCAATATATCTATCTTCTGTCTGTCTGACTGTCCATCCATCCATCGTATCTCTGTGTATTTAAATTAATTACAGAAATCAATTACGAAATTCAATAAGACAATGTAAGTATAATTTATGTAAATTAACTCATTTTTTAAAATAAAAATTATTATTACTCACACACATCCACATTTTTCTTTTTTTTTTTTTTTTGAAATGTTTTTTAGGCTCACAGAAATGTTGTTAATATAGGCTCGTTTTAAGACATGTTTACTGACATGTTTTTCTCTTTTGATATATGTACAAACACAATAAATAAAACTATATTTTATAATATGGGAGGCAACCTACAATTTTGCTTAAGAAAGTTAGAAAAAAAGTTTTGAAAATGTTCTACGTGTTTTAAACTTGACTGAATTTCACAGTGAGGTAAAATTCGGGGGGGGGGGGATCTTAAACGCTTTTAAATCCAGGAAAAAATATATAAAAGTTTTCCACTCTGGTTTTTCGTTTTCCGCCATATTGTAGCTAATGCATATTCTAAGACATTGTTTCAAAGTAAAGGCAGTTACTAGAGACACAGGAAAGCAAAAAATTAAAAAAGTCATATAAATCAGTGGATTGGTGCAAAAAAAAAAAAAAAAAATCAGCCCCAGTGATGTATGGGCAAATCGAAAATTCTTATTTCGAAGAACTTGCACGATGTACAGCAGTTAAATTGATAAGAAAAAATAGCTTTTTTTTAAATCTACAATATTATATATTTTAGGTGGAATATTAATGGATTACGTAAGCCATTCTTAGACTGTAATTATTTTTTTAAATTTTATTATAAAGCTTCCAATGATCGGAAAATAAACACAATGCTATAAATATTTATCACTGGATAAAAATAGCGATACAACACATGTTGCGTTAAAAAAATTCAACAACGTCCAAATATTCTTGCATTTTGCTTTTATCACTCCGATATCTTTCTAAAGTTTTTTTAGCAGGAATCTAATAAGAAAACGATGTATCTACTTGCATAAATGGTTTGCAAACTTTGTTCTTAAAATGTATCTGATTGAAAGTAAAACAAGGTAGACCTTTATATGATAGAAGGGGTAATGTTTTCAAGAAATTTCGGTCTTATCACGATAAAGTAAAATGAAAATAAGGCCTTGTTCTTTTCTCGTAAAACATGCTCACACTCTTATAAATCAGTAGTGAAAAGAAATCTCCTTTTTCGAAACGAGTTTTCTTTCTTTTACAATCTTTTATACACGTAGTTTTCTTGACAAAATATGCCAAAAGTTTCCTTTTATGTGAGGCAGAGAAAGGTCACTTTATGAAAAATAAAAGGTGTTCATATATTTTACCACCAATTATGTAAAGTATTGTTGATATATTTTGCAAACAATGTACTACGGTGAAAATTTTAGAAAAATAGCTCAAGTTTTCTGACATGCTTTAGCTTCTGATACAGTTTTATTTTAAGATAGTTTTTATTTGCTTTTAGTATTTTGACTGTAAAATGACTTTTACAATAAAATGAAACAAAAAGTGTAGTAATTTTTTTTCTGGACACTATTTTTTTCGATGCAAAAAAAAAATAATAATTCGGAATGGTGTGCTGTTGAGAAATTTAAAGTTTTCTACATTCAATTTTAACTGTATTGAGATGCACCAGTTATCATTTTTGAACAGCTAACTGAAGACCTAGGTGCAGGAAAGAGACATTTTCATAAATAAAACTCTCAGGAGTCGTCAAAGGGTAAAAAAAATTTTAAAAATGCACTTTAAATTTTTTTGGCTTAATATTTTATGTAATCCAAAATTAAAAATTTGGAGCACAAATAGTAATTGACCCCCCCTCCCCTTTTAGTTTTCTGGCAAGAGATAGTACTAGTAACCGGGGTAGGTGCTCCTATACCCTGTATAGTATAAAGTATGACTTAGCAAAAGGTTTTCAATGACAGTCTACCTACGACTTGAATTTTAAACGCGTTTTACTCAGAACTTAAGTTCCTTTGCTTCCCATTGCCTCATATTATATTAATATGTTACTGCAAAGGCAAATTCTCTGACATTAGTTTAAAATTTAATGTTACCTATACGCTGTAAGTAATTAGTTATTATGTATTATAATTGTCTCATTTTTGCTCCAAATGCGTGAAATAATCTGGATTCAAAATGTAATTTAATAACAATCCAATAATATTTGGTTTTTATAAGAAAACAATCCTACTCTTGTCATTTCAAAAAAAATGAGTCTTAAGGACACACGGTAGAAGGGAAATTTTGTGTGACGGGAAGCATAAAAATGGAGGAAGGGTGGTATTACTTGTCAATTATTACAATTTGACAAATTCGATGAACCAGTGACTCGTGCTCTTGAGGACTTCACTTCAAAAAACATGTTGTTTTAAAAATAAAATAGATTGAGTTACCCTGAGGAACTCTAGTGTTCTTCACATAATACATGTATGTAATCCTGTTACATCCCTTTTCTTCTGATATATTATTAAATATTTATTGAAGATGTCTTGTTCTTGTACATAATGAGACAATAATTTTCTTCCTATATTTTAATGTAAAACATAAAAACTGGGGAACGTTGAGCTGTCCCCTTATTGCCCCGAGGTCTGAAAATTAGTCATTTTTGACAAAGTGACAATGACAACTATCTGGGCTTAAAATCTGTGGTCCATCCCGGAAGTTTCGAAATCTTTCTTTTGCTTGATATGTCCTCAGTGTGTGAAAAAAATGTTCTCTGCTTCAAAGCAGAACCTTGGTTGTGAAGTTTGAAACTTTATAATCAGATATACAATAAAAATTCTCTCGTTCTTACTAGAAGACCACGAAATACTGAGAAATATTCCCGTTGAAATACGTTCTACATGTAGGAGGATCACAAAAAATATTAAGTTCAAGTTCCAGGTGACAATTTAAGACCAGACTTTCACGCCTGAATTGATTCGTGCTCTGATGAAGCTCGATACGTGTCAGGAATTAGTTTCCGCTGAAACGTCCTGGATGGCCATGATCCACAAATTCAGAAAACAGTTACATTATAAGCGCCGAGGGGGGAAATCCAATTTTTATTAATATACAAGAATTTAAATGAAAAAAAAAACTTATGTGCCGTAACGTTTTGACGAATTAAAAATTTCACGCATTACATCATTGCAGCAAAAGCAAAAAACGATTTCGAAACAGTAATGCATTCTATTTAGTCAAGTTGAACAGCATTAGATAATGTTCCAAAACAACTATCCGTTTCCAAGAAAACACAAATGGGTTTCTTTTCTTTTTTTAACGATAAAATCACCTTAGAAGAAATAAAATCCTTTTTTTCTTAAAAGCTGGATAGTAAAATATATTAAAAGGGTGTGTCGACTGTACCAGAAAAAATATGAAAAACTGCTACACATATAATCCCCTGATCTATCGCCTATTGACTTCCTGATTTGGGGTTTGATCAAACATCTTGTGTACAATGGTAAGATTGCAAATATGCATCAGCTGCGTGTGAGATTTGTGTAAGCAGTTAGCAGCTTCACAGCTGTTCGGCCAAAGGATATATTTGGTTTTCGTGGCAGAACATTGGTCGCTGTGCGCTGACAGGTAGGTTTGATAGCCTGCCCCGGCAAAGGAAAGTAACACAGCTCAAAATTTGGGGAAACATACTAGCTATTGTTTTACAATGCGAATTTAGTAAGCTTTCATGCCATAAAACTCGCAAAGTTAGCTTAACTATAACTGATGTGTTGTGTTAAAAACAATATAATGAATTTTGACACTTCATTAAAATTTTATAATTCAGAAGAAAAACTTTCAAATTTGAAGTATGTATTGTTGATCTAGACAACAAAAACCAACCTGCAAATATCTCATTTTAAATATATTCCACGTATTGTAATATTTGAGACTAAATCGCATAAAATTACTACTGCGTAAAACCCTTATTTTCTCCAATGCTGATTTTTTTATTTGTGCCACTTTTCTTGACGGGGTGCGATATGTTGAAAATTTTAAACTTACTATGTTATTTTATTATGTTCCTATTCTATTCGTGTAATTCCTTAAACATGCTGATCACAAAAGCCACTTTGTTTTTGAAGCACCAAGTATAATAGCCGTTTGTTAGGCCCTTTTCGTGGACTCGCTTGGTACATTTTCCTTGTAATGAATTTTTCTACGAAAAATATCGTTGAAACGAATTTGAAAAAAAAAAAAAAAAACATAATAATAATAAATGTTTAAAAGAATGCTTCAAAAATATTCAGAAATTTTAAACTTTACTCTTAAGTATATTTCAGAGATAATGTTCTTTATTTAAACTGTTCTCACGTTGACCGGAAAGAATGCTAAAAGAATCTACCCCGTGTGGTCTGAAAACTATTTAACTTTGAAAATATTGGGTTATCTGGAATGCTGTAACAGATTTTTCTCGTACTGATAGGATGTGGCTGAGTTTTCTGGATTTGGCCGGGTACTCGAGTGCTGAACTTACAACACTCTAATGTGGTTTAGAGATTTTTTAGACGCTTTCTCGTACATCTTTTTTTATATCTGTGCAATATATATCAGTTATAACTACGAAGAACGTTTTGGTATAAAAGTATTAAGTAAAAAAGCAATTATATAATATAACACAAGAAAAAAAACAAACAAAGTTAGTTATTGGCTGACAAGTTTAACGAGATTTCTTATGCGTTTTACACAGCTGTAATCAATCCTTTGTAAACAAGATTTCCTAAAAAAGTAACTTTCCTACTTTACGAAAAAAAGCAGTTTTTAATCTTGTATTTTTATAAAACAGTGTTTTTATGCTTAAGAACACAGTCTGGGAAATATATTTGGAAAATGTAAGGATTTGAATTTTTCTTTTTGTCAGAAGATGAATTTAAGAAAAAAAAACTAAAATATTTAAAATTCCATTTGTTTGAGAGCAATATTATATATTTGAGAGATATCTCGAAAAAGAAATGATTTGTTCTAACAACAGTTATCGAGATTTTACCGAAAGTAAATATTAATGCTTGGTTTGCACCAAAGAAGAAATATTTTTAGTCGGTGCATAATATTTCTACTATTCAATTTATTTTGGATGCGCTTTATACATCTTTATCAAAATGTTGACAAAACTTAAATTTTGGGAATATATCTGTTGAAACATTTTGTATACCAAATCTATATACATATTTCAATTATTTTTAGTCCACCGCAAACGACTTTACTTCAGCAAATTTAGTTAAGGAGCCAAATGAAGTTAAATATTTTCAGTTTTCTCGTCCAGCATAATTGTATCATGACTTCTTTCCCTGTGCAGGTAATCTTTGTATTTGATTTATGATAATGTATTTACGTCATTTTTAAATATAAATTAAATTCATCATAAATTTTAATTAGTGTTTCTGAAATGGTGAATGTACGGTTCTTCGTTGCCTTCTTGCAAAGATCTTTAAAATGGTATTGCCGAATTTGCAATAAACTGACTTCTGCCAAGAACTTAGAATCATATCGGAATACTATGGTGCACTAACCAGGAAATGAACAAGTGGAATGCTCTTGGCTCGAACATGCAAGCTAACTTTGTCAATAATTAAGCTATCTATCTACAAAATTCTTATCACTATTTACAGAATTTTCCATTTATCGCAAATTAAATTTTTAAGTAGAGTTTAAGAGCTTATATTTCAATGAAGGAGAGACGAGAGCGAATGACTTATGTGTCAGAGAAACAGTACCAGTACGCCTCAGAGCAACAGTAAGGCGTCTAATCCCAGGAATAACACTAAGTGCTGTTGCTCTGAGGCGACGATAATCGTTAAAAATTATTACATTAGAACAAATAGTCCAGTAACCTTGTTCTGGAAAGAGGGGCCTGAGTTGCATCAAATGGAGGTAAATGGTTTCTTTTTTTCTTGCATAGGACGTCACCAAGATGCAAAATCCAAGTTTTCAACTTCGGCAACCTCCCGGAACACTTTTGAAAAATGCCAAAACTGCCGAATTTTCGTACTTTTTTCGGATTTTCCCCATTTTGACCATGAAGAAGCACGCTTTTGATAAACATCATTTACGCATTTAAATTAGATTAAATTCGCTATAATTTGACACCAGAATGGGCTTAGTTGCTCTAATAGTTTTCGATACACAGCTTTTCAAAGTTTTGAAAATTCTCCAAATTTGAAAATTTTTGATTAATTTCCTTTTTCTATCATACATGCAGCTGTCTTTATATCTTCAATAACCTGTATATTCAATTTAACATTTTGAAGGGATTGAGGAAAGAGGAAAAAGTTTATTGGGGGGGGGGGGGTCACTATTCACAGCCAGAGGACTGATATTGAAATAAAAAATTATTTTACATACATTAATATTTAGTCTACACAAGAAGCGTTATTTGATAAAAAGGAGAATTAAGAATCAAAGGTGTTCCTCCTTTTTTAAGGACTAGGGCATGGGTGCTCATAGGGGGGGGGCAAGAGGGGTTCTCAAGGACCCCCCCCCCCCTTACAAATTAGAACTTTCTTGCTTTTAGTACTTTTTTCTTTTCAGAAATGTAAAAACATTTCTTCTGCAGCCATTAATAAATAAGTTATTAAAAATACCAAATTTTAATAACTCTAATCTTTACTGAAATCGGTTTCTATGAGGAAAAAGTTCTGCTGAACCATGGGGAAAATACCTGAGCCACCCCTCCCCCCCCCCTAAAATTTTGCATATGGGCGCCCATGGACCAGGGCCACCTAAATTTGCCAATTAATTTCCTTCAGTGGCATTTTCCTCGTCCTGAACATCCTGAAAGGAATGAAAATACTTAATTGTGGATTGTCCCAAAAAATGTATGGCAATCTCAGAACTAGCATGTAATAGCCATTCTTTTTATCACTGTCATTGCAAAATATTTTTTTCCTTTTACACTATCACTTCTCTGCCAAGAAGACCTAATATAAATGCGGCCCACATATTTAAAAGTGTTAATTAATAGGAAAAAATAATACGAGTGTTAGTATGCCTGAAATTGGTTCTCGACTTGTTCAATAGCATTTCTGGTGAGTTGGCTAACTGGAGGGTCAAGCAGCCTATCCATCTCGTCGTCGAGCTCGACCAAATCATGGGCAATGACATTAATGTCTGGCAATTCCAGGCAGTTCTGCAGACAATTGAGCACTTCAAACCTGCCTTCCTGCAGCTGCAAGCATTTTTACATTTCTTTTTACAATAGCAGAAAATCATTTTTCAGCAGATTTTCGGGGACAACTTCATTCGACATCATCTTTCAAAAAAGTCCTTGGTCTTTTGTTACCCACTCCCTTTTGAATGGATTATTTTTGTAACTGAGCTACTGCTGCACATGATGGTATTTACGAAGTGAATGTTTCTTTGCAGCATCTTGCGTGATAGGAAGTCTGGCCGCAGGTTGAAATTGGTCATGGCTGCAGCCTTTGTAAAAAGTTGATAGCGCAGGTCGTTGAGGGTTTGATAGGACGTTTCTCCACCATACAGCTCAATGATAAATTTCTCCCCGGCTTTAACTACTTGATCAGGTGTTGCAGCTGGATTAGAGAAAACTGCAGCTTTCTCTTTAAGTTCTTCATGCCTCTGCTGCATTTCAAGCAACTTGATAGTTCCCTTAGGTCGAAGAAACAAGAAGTGGAATCACAGCCACTGAAGAAGTGAGTGAAAGCGACGAGCTTATTGCCGGATGTTATTGAGGTGGTTCAATAAAACACATCCAGATTTTTACCTCTTCCAGACTTCTTAAATTTTATGTTACCTTGTGTGGGGCCTCTGAGACCAGTAAGAATTACCAATAAGTCTATGTCCTCTCCTCTCCTGCAATAACCATGATCTGAAAATCAGAGGCCTTTCTTATAGCTGTAGTTATTATTAGCCTGTCCGAGAGAGCAGTCGTTTCCTCAAATATAACCTCCGGAGAACAATGTGTTTGATCTTAGCGTTTGCGTGCAGAGCTTTTTGTGTTTATTTTACCAGATTCTGTTAGGTAACCATTAAATACCACAGCTATGTTCTGACTGTTAAATATCAGGCAGCTATCAACTCAATCGAGGATTTCTTTGGCCACACCACTTTGTGAAGGAGTAAATTGAGACATCGGGAATGGTGAAAACTCGTATGTGAAGAAGTTCTTCAATTCTTCGCCAGACTGCTTCAAAAAACACACCCTGTGAAACAGTGTAAACGGGTCGATAGCCGCTTCCCTACTGCTAACAGTAATAGTACGAAGAGTAGAGGAAAGAGTCAAACCTTTTGATTTATGCTCGAGTTTGACGTCTCGATTGCAGGGGAAAATTTCCAATTTTCCCCTGCAATCTTCATCATTGCTTTCTTCCCAATATCCCTGCCCATGTAACAGTTGATTCCTTTCTCTCCTACAAGTCCACTGTTTAAGGACATGACAACATTTACTTTAGTAAATGGTGGGTACTTAAAAGAACCAGCCACACAGCTTCTTTGTGTCAGGTGCATGTATAATGAAAGAAGGAAATTGATTAAAAATTTCCAAGTTTGAAAAACTTGAGAATTTTTTCGAAAAGCTGTATCTCGAAAACTATTACGGCTAACAAGCCCATTCTGGTGTCAAATTATAGCAAATTTAATCTAGTTTAAATGTGCAAATGATGATGTTAATCAAAAACGTGCTCCTTCATGGTCAAAATGCGGAAAACCCGAAAAAAGTTCGAAAATTTAGCAGTTTTGGCGATTTTCAAAAGTGTTCCGGGGGATTACCGAGGTCGAAAACTTTGGTTTTGCATCTTGGTCACATCCCATACAAGAAAAAAACATGAAACCTACTACCCCCATTTGATGCAACTTACGATGTACTAGGTTACTAGACTAATATATATTGCACATAAATTACACAGTTTGCTATTTACTATGATGTGCAAAAAATTTCTGCATTAGGCTTTCATACTGGCTGCAGGAAGCTGTCTTTGACTTTAAATGAAGAAGGATTGCCTGTCCGCATAAGTTCCAGATCAAGCACTTGCAAACAAAGGTAAACTATTGTTTTAAAAGGTAAAAATTCACGTGCTGCTTCTTTTGTTGTGTAAAGCTTTTATCTATTAATCATTAATGTTTTTGCTACTCCACTGCACAGACAAGAAGTGCAAAATAAAAAATAATGTACAAATAACAAATTTGAAACATTTTCTTCGTTTCCCATTCATATCATCACAATCACATATAAGTTCAAAAAAGTAGTTCCTTCACTTAGGAAGGCTTTTGAAAATTGCACGAACTTCAATAAACTTAAGACTCGTCCATTTTAAATTAGGATAATCCAATAAATCATCTAGAGTAGAACGACTGGTATCATCGATTCATTTGAAAGATCAATTTTGCCAAGAATCATCAGGCGATAAACCCGAAGGCCTTCCACTTCCATCAATTCATCGCTGAACAATCAGTTCAATCAACCGCCCAAAGTGAGAATAGAATGACTGCTAGACGTGATCATGAATTTCCGATAAAGCGGCTCAAGAAAATCGAGTTCTTCGAGGGTTGTTGAATAATATATTTTAATGCTGAGAGATTTAAATCTTTCTTCTGGTAGATATTTATTATTACTTGAAAATTATCAAGCCTCTAGGATCAGTATTATACACATATGTTTTCTTAATTTCGTTTTATATAGCGTCCAATAAAATGTATAAGTAAATTAATTTTTTAATGTTATTTCGGTATTAGAACCTTAAGGGGAGTTGAAGTCCTAAAAATGTTTAAAAAAATAATAGGGTCTGGTGGGGGAAAGTGGTCAATGGGGTAAAGTGGTCATACGTCATATAAATGGCTATAGCTTGGAAATAAATGTTCGAATGAATGTGAAAATTTTATTGTAGAGTATGGCCGTAAGAAACTACATTTTGAATACAAAATTTTTCAACTGGCAAAATTTTATTTGGTAAAAAAAAAATATTTTTCGTGAATACGAAAAATTTTAAAATCTAAACACCTATTTCAACTTTCTTAGGAGATTTTGTTTGTTAGAATTAGGGACAGATTGACCGCACAGGAAGCTTCCTACATGTCACAAGAACTCTTACTCATTAGCAATTAGCTGAATCTATTTTAGATAATTTTTTAGAACGATTTAAGCAAGATGGGGTAAAGTGGTCATAATATTAGGCTTAACGAATATTGTTCTTCTAATGTCACTTAATCTTTAAGTATAAGGAAGATATAAATTAAATATTAATTTTACTTAATATGTATAGGTTTTACAGTAAATGGGGTTAAATAAACGAGTATATGCATATACATACGCATATATACTCCTGAAGGCACGTACATAGATGTAATCACATAAATGCGCCAATAAATACTTATATGGGTATCTGCAAGTATTTTTTATCCATACAGCTATACATTCTACTATATACGTATATGCTCGCTTATACTCGTATATATAAGAACAATTATATACTCAGGTAGACACGTACATAGATGTATTCATATAAATGCGCCAATAATTACGTATATGGGTATCCGCAAGTACTCTTTATCCATACAGCTATACGTTCTACTATACACGTATATGCTCGCTTATACTCGTATATATAATAACACTTATATACTCAGTCAGACACATATATACGCGTACGTACTCGAGTAGACACTTGCATACAAGCATAAGAAATACAAATATACAGGGTGAGTTTAAACTCTTGAGCAAATTATTAAAAGGTGTTAGAGGGGAGGATAAGAAGTAAGAATCACATAAGGAACATATGGTCACAAACACAATGCTGATGCGCTACACGCACGCTAAGGAAGAAACTGATGGATGCAAAAAATGTCATAAATTTATTACACAAAGACAATTTTGCATAGCATTTTAGGTCTTAAGAAAGTTTTAAAGCGATTGATGAAATTTGCAGCCTGCAGCTGTAATACATGAGTCGCATCCACAAATCACTCTCTGTTGCAATAACGAAACTTATGAAAAACGTTCATCAGCCGTTGCGCCTCTGTTGCAGTGCGTGTATTAGAGCTATTACAGGCCGTAACTTTTAACAACTGCTCTAAATATTTTTTAAAACTAAAATGTTAATTAAAATCATCATTGTGCAACAAATTTGTGCCCTGCTTTGCATCCATCAGTTTCTGGCTTTGTGTGCATGTAGCGCGTCTGTTATTATAACTTCCTTATGATTCTTTGCTTCTTATCCTCCCCTCTCACACCCCTTTGATTTTTGCCCCAGAGCTTGGATTCACTCTGTAGGCCGACATGTATATAAGCGTATATTTCCGTGTATACATACATGTACTGGTTTAGTGCATGTATGTATACAAGAGACACGTAATGTAATAACACGTAATGTACGTCTATACAGCTATATAATCGTGTTTACACGTATACATGCGCATATACTCGTGCTTCCATATTATATATACTTGAGTAGACACGTACAAAGACACACAGGATGTATCCACGAATTAACTCGTGTATATCCGTATATGTATGTATGTATACTTATATATGCGTATATACGTCTACTATACACATATATACTCAAGTATGCACGTACTTTCTCGAGATACAAGTGCATACGCGCATATGATGTTTAATTATATGCGTATATACTCGTATATACATGTGACACGTGTATACACGTGACACGTATGTACTCATTTAAACACGTACACTAATCACGTATACGTGCTTATATATTCGTATATATGTTTATATACTCGTATATACTTGAGTAGGCACCTGCATGAATGTATCTGATGTATACATGTATCTACTCATATAGGAACGTGTTTACTCGTGTATGACACGACACGTATATATTGGTGTATTCACGCATGTACTCGTGAATATACTTGTAACTATAAAAACAACCGAAATATACAAGTATTAGGGTTATTTATAATGGTTTTGCATCTATTTTTAACTACGACCACTTTACCCCATGCTATGACCACTTTCCCCCACCCCATGGGGTAAAGTGGTCATAAAAACATAGGGAAAAGAAAGTGCTATAAATCTACTAAAATCAGTATTTTTCTTCCTAAAATTCAATGTGCCGTGTTCTTTAATAATGCAATGTAAAATAAAATCAAAAAAAGTTGAAGTGTTTAAAGAATTTTTTGTATTTATTATCCACCTAAGTTGAAAACGTACGATTTTATGACCACTTTACCCCACCAGACCCTAACTTTTTCTTATATAAAACTTCTTTACATATTACTTTGAAATTTTCACTTCATATTAGTCATGTGTTCACAGTCATACCGAAGTGAAGTATTAGCTTTGTGACTCGCACATTATCTTAAACAACTGATTTTATTGTCAAAAATGGTCTTTTTTTCGTTTAAAAAGTAACTATTGGTAAAAGTTTAAAAAATATGAAATAATTATAATTGCCTTAATCTCTAACTTTAGTAGACTCATAGATATCTCTTGAGGGCATTTGAAACACATGTCTTGAAATTTTTAAGTTTCTATCATTTAAACTTTTGGATAAAAAGGTAAGTAAAGTTTAACAATTTAACATTACGCGTATACAGGGTACCCTTAGTAGCAGCAAAAAAAATGCTTAAAAAACACAGTATTTTATTTGTTCATTTATTTTGGAAAGGACCTCAGGTTTCCATACTCTATTTCAGAGCTTCTTTTCTTCGAAAAGTTAAGAACTAGTATTTAAAAATATTATTAAAAACATAGAGTTTTTATAATGCTATTGAAGGTATAAGCGTTCACTTAGCATATTTTACGAATTTCCTTTCTAAATTTACCACGAGAGATGTTAAAAATTTCAAGTGTGGTCATTTATGCGAAATTTGATCTACAATATCGCTATTTTTGATGCCTTAGTCATACTTCAATTGTGCTACTGCATCTATTGCAAGAAGTTTAGAGAAAAACTTCTGAAGCATTTAATAAAAATTCTAATTAAGGATTAATAACTGTTATTAAACCGTTTAGAATGAATTAGATTCCCACTTCCAAGTTATCTTGCTACTAAGGGTTATTCTTTACCATGTGAAAAATGTGCCGTAAATAAATCAATTTCAATAAATGTAGTTTGCATTTTTGAGTGAAATAAATACATTTTCAAAATGTTTGAAATCTCTAAATTTTTTGTTTAATAAAATGTCTACAATTTATTTTAATCCACATAATATTATACTACAAAAAAAGACGATAGTTTTTAAAACTTCAAATCAACGGTCAGGAGTATTAATTATAGCAGCAAAATTTAAAATGTTTAAGAAATTTTTACTGTTAATTTTTTTAAATACTGTAGCGGGCAGTTAAAGAGCAGTAGCTTCGAATGCTTTTTTTTTTTTTTTGCATGTTTATTATCTATTGTATGTCAGCTTTGTTGTAGAAGCTTGCTTATTTGGTTTCTGCTAGAAAAAATGTCTTGTTCTAACATTTTTCTATTGTTATTGTTGAATCCAAAACGCGTTTTACCAATAAGTACGAGTATTATTGTTTTCTTAAAATTTTTAATCTCGTATCTAAATCATACCTTTTTTAAATATCATTTTATTCTAATTCAATATTTTAAATTACAGCCATAAAATCGTGCACTTCGTACAGCAATGCACATTTTAAAGCGTATTAGTAAGCAAAAAAATTATATATAATGCACTTTTTGTGATTTAGTTTAAGCTAAAATGTATTATCAGGCTCATTGTGAATTATTGTCAGCGTACTTGAACAAATTTGATTTATACACATTAAAATTAATTTAATATTCAAAAACTTCTGAAATAGAAGCTAATAATTATATCCCTGCCAATGTAAATAAAACTCCGATACCGAAAATAATTTGCGTAATTTATGTATGAAACAAAGATTTCTACAATATCTAACATGACGCAAATACCAAACTTTATCAATATTCAAATACAATGCACTGAAACGATTGTAAGTTATTGTTTCATCATTCCCTCAACAATAAAAAATCAATTGAACTCTTTTATATTCAAGCTAAAATTGAGATAAAGAATCGATTTACATCATTTGGTTTTCGAATTCCTTTGAATTTTCTCATCTGATACAGTCAAGACTTGATCGTGCATTTTCCTTAAAGTGGGAGGGTGAAAACGAACGTAATTTTGTTCCCTGAATCAATAACCAATTCTTCCACTGCGATGTCGTTTCTTTTCCGAGAAGATTAGGAGAAGAAAACTTATTTATTCGCATTTGCGTTCGGCCATTCGATTATGTTCAAGGCAGTTCTCTAATAAATGGTAGTTTAGGACAGTTAAAAGCACATTTTATTGAAACTGCATAACAAATCAAAATATCTGTTGAAATAAGTATTGCATGCTTGAACATTGTGGCAATGACAATTGTGCGGAATTAATGCAGTTATGTAATAATATTTTGGATTTCTATTTCTTTATAAAGTATGAATTGAATATAGATGTTCTTAACCAAGTTTAACTTATTAGTTTTCCAACAATAAGATAAACCCACCAGCGGTTGCACTGCACTACACTGTAAAAAAAATCCGAAACGTTACTGAGTATTTCTATGTTACGTTTCGGGGTTTCAATGGTTTTTATCCACTTCCTGGAAAAATCAAGTTTACTTGTCAAAAAGTTTCCTGAATTGCTAAAGTTGCAAGATTGCAGACTTTTCACTCTTGTGAAAAATATTTTTAGCTCCCAGTTTAAAGATTAACTGAGTTTATTTTTTAAGTGTGTCGACTTCAGCTAGATTACGACCTGCCCAGACTGATTAAGTTCTCAAAGTGAGCGAATAAGTCTATGGACTACGTAGCTTTGCAAGAATTTCAAGCGAGTAAAATCCTTGATACTTACTTGCAATTCTGTCTTAGCTTTGGCCATGTTTGCAATACTGCATTTGAAACTTGATAAATCAGGAAGGTGCCAAACTATTATATTATGTCTTACTAAGTTAACTCTAATTTTCCAGAGACACGTCTAGCTTTTAACGGGAAGATTTCTGAATTTTTCAGGAAGATTCCAGGATAATATCAGGAAGGTTACTGAATTTTAGCGTAAAACGTTCCTGGATTTTGCAAGATATGTTGCTGGCAGAAATTGGGCACATCAGCTGCCCATTTTTTCCCTGGAACGTTTCTGAATCTTTTTTACAGTGTAGTACTTGACACTTAGAAACACACAATCAATTAGGAAGAGAACTAAACTAAGAGCGCCAATAGACCAAAAATTGTCTCTTTGTGAAGCATAGCTCTCTAGTGACATGAGTGCAAAACTTTTGGGCCAACTGCGCCAAGGTCACCATGATATTTTCATGACAACAGTGTATGTTTTAGTTTGAGGAGTTTGCCGTGAATAAGTAGAAAGATTTTCATTCTATGTCTAAACACTGTTTTATAATATTACTAAAAAAAAAAAAAAGGTTTCAGATTGAATCTTTGGGCTCCAAAGTGAGTATAAATTTATTAAAAATAAGAAAAACAAAATAAATGGCTCTGTTAGGCCCTGTGAGAACCATTGAAACTTCGAATGACTTTTTTGTGGTTAATTTTTGAGTTGAAATAAAATTTATTAATACTGCTTTATTTGAGCGTCATTTAGCTGTTTGCAATGCGAAAGTTTGTGTTACAATTTCTAAAACATTTCAAAATCATCTCGTCCAATAGTTGACCAGGGATGTCCACAATCGAAGTTACAACGCGTCAACTGCTGAATTACTCCTTCTTTTATTTTTTAAAGGTGCTCCCAACAAAGGAAACTTTTAGAGTGTAAACAATAGGCTATGAAACCGGTTTTGGATGATGTGTGTTTCTTGATAACGTACTCTTCAAAAGTGAATAAAACTTTGTAATTTTCAAAAAAAAAATAATAATAATAATAATAATTTGAATTCTGATATTTTTAATTCAAATTATGTTTTTCGCAATCACGAGTTGCGACACGAACATACTCATTGGAGTTATTGTTTCTAGAAATTGCTCCTGTGCCCCCAAACCTGCCCCTTATCCTAGGCGGTTACGTATTTATAGTTGTGTGTGTAAAGGCGCGCGTGCATGTGTAGGCTTGTGTATACTTAGACCTGTGCATGCACGTAGACGTGTTTGTGTGTGGGTGTGCGTGTGTGCATGGGCGTCCCTAACCAGGAGAAGCGGATTTCGTGGGACATTGCTCAGGACTGGAGGAGCCTTGCCTGCAGAGGACTGTGGGTGGGAGTGCTGCAAAGGGAGGCGGGGGAAAATGAAATCAGCGTAACGCCAAGGACAGTCAAATGAGAACAATAAGCAATCGTGATTGCTCAAAAAAAAAAGAAAGAAAAATAAACAGACCTGTAGTTGTTTCATTTGCGTCCTTAAATTTATTATTTCCTTTTTTTTTCTTCTAAAAAACAGCAAGACCTTGACCTGTCAAAAGTCTAATTACAGCGTTGATTGTCCTCTCTTACTTGTTATCGACATGTATGCTACAAACAAAGCAAAATAAAAGTGCGTGCAATATTTTATTACATCGTAATAAGATTTATTATTTTTACATTTTCTTGTGACACATGAATGTAAAAAACTTTTTCTTTTAAATTATTATTTTTAATATTACTTGTTCATTCGACGTTTTTTCATTCGACTCAACATATACAATCAAAATTTCCACAAATTCGGTACGATTTGCAAGTGTATATGATGTTTCAGAAATCAATGAAGATTTCTTAAAAAAAAAAAAAAAAGTGTAAAAAATGAGTTAACAAACTATATTATATTTGACGCACAAGACACGAAATTAAAAGTAATGACTAACTTCAAAACGGGCAGAGCTTCACACTTTTTTCCAAGGTACGAAGATCACTAGCTATTAGGAGACACACTGGTATTGAAATTTAGCAGGAAATAAATGAAGCTAAAGCCCAACTGCAAAATTAATTTCAAAAAAAAAAAAAAAAAAGCAGAATTTGAAATAACTAATCTGTAGGGAAGGAAATTGCTCACACAAAATCATCTACTAAAAAGGTAATAAATAACTACCGCATAAAAAATCAAATATTTCAGAATATTTTTGAAATTATTAAACGGTAATAATTTATAACACATATTAATGAAAGTTGATTTGTTTTAAATGTGATTCAAATAATTAATTTTAAATATTAGACTAATACCAGAAAGTCGCCCGTCAAGGTATGACGGGTTAAAATTGCTTCTCTTTTTCTACATTTTGATGAAGCAATTGTCTGTTTTGTGATATTTTGACAGTTGAAATTTTATCCCTTACTATAGTGGCTTAACCCTAAACTCTAGTAGATAGCGTTCATAGTTGACCGGTTTTTCGCTTCTTCATTCCCCTGAAATGAGTCTTACCAGTAAAACAGTTAAGCTGGTTAGCAGTTAAGTAACAGTGATCAAGTTCAGCCTTGTCACAATACAGAGAATATTCAATACAGAGAACTATGCAACAAATCACCATTTTGCAAACAATCCCATCAATTTTGATAAAATTTTTAAGCTAAATATATCTTTGACAGTACATTTTCTATGAATATTTAAAAGAAAAATTGTCTATCTTCAAACTTTTCACGGGAACGAGTAGAAAAAAAAAGAGTAGAAAGTCGAAAAAACGAAGCTTCTTTAGCTAGAAGAACAAAACCCGAGAGAAAAATGTCAAAGAAGAAAAGGGTTAAGGAGAACAAAAATCATCAAAATCCGCCAACTCAACTCTTCTGCCACGAGTCGTGACAGATGAAAACGTCCAAAAGAATTTCATGCCTTAGCTCCATCCCTGTTCGCTTGTCTGATTCCTGCAATCCGGGAACCCTCTACCAAATCACACTGGGGTGTGTGATCCGGAAACCGGGTATTTTCTCCTTTAACACTCAAAAGGTTTTAGGAGCGTAGGAAGCATTACTTGTGAGCCATTTTCGACAAAAATGACTAATCAGCGGAAATGATTTTCAATTTTAATTTATTGATGAGAAGTAACTGGCAGCGATGCGTTAGAAATGTTACATTTTAGTTTTATCCCTTTTTTAATTATTGGAAAAGATTTCATAATGATTTTCTGTAACACCTATGTAAATTTTTACATATTATGACTGGGGTAAATTGCCTCTTTTTCAGAGACATTGGCCTTCAAATTTGACATGTTCCAATAAGTACCTCAAAACCAGAATAATGAGAGTCACACTTTCACTTCATTTCAGCTTGAGCGTAAAAACATTTGTTTACTGTATACGAAGGATGGGACTCGCGCTCTAATAAAACTGACTTTTAAATATAAAGCTTTTTTTTTTTACAAAATAACATGAATCTGTTCTATAGTCCAAACACCGATGAGATTGAAATGCTAACTTCCGGTTTAAAGGCCGAAATGGACGTATCAATTCGTTTTTAGGGATACCACCTTTTTGAAATGCAATTACCGAATTTCAGGTGCTCCCAACAATGAAAAAATGGCCTCGCACTAATCATTTATAACCCGCAGTTTTGTACTAAGCTAATGTTTGACGGACCATAAGTACATCCATTTTATCCCATGTTTAATGGTTGGTGACGTCAGAGCGTTGCTCCAGTAATTTTGGCTTTTATGTATATGAGGATTGAGTAAAGATTTTAAATTTAAATTGAACTTTCGTTTTGTAAAGTCAGACCAAACAACGTAAGTAGAAGCACAAATTTGTAAATTACAGCAGACACGTGTTTCGGCGTTACAGGGAACGCCTTTTTCAATGCAAAAATAATGAGCTTATGGATGAAAAGACATCCGACAAAAGCGATGTCTTTTCATCCATAAGCTCATTATTTTTGCATTGAAAAAGGCGTTCCCTGTAACGCCGAAACACGTGTCTGCTGTAATTTACAAATTTGTGCTTCTACTTACGTTGTTTGGTCTGACTTTACTATTCAGCACAAAGGTATTTATTTATCTTTCGTTTTGTGTTGGAGGAAAATACCAGTTTCCATTCTCTATAAAAAAAATTAACAAACATTATAAAATTTAACAAAGCAGTAGCTGCAAAAATGATGCAGACGTATGCAATAGAGTTTTGATTGATTTTCTTTAAATTTCAAACTCTCAAATTTATGCATTTGAAATAGGTTTCCAGTTAGTGCAAAGGGATCTGGGACACAAAAGTCGTCACATTTTGCATTTGTTTTCTTTTTTTGTCATTTAAAAGACTACTCCGTTTTTTTTTCTTCTTCTTAAGAGGACGTTTAAGTCTTGTTTATATCTTAATTAGAACGAAAGATATAATTATATTTGTTGCATGCATTTAACAAATGCTATACATAACGTTAAAACTTTAAACATGTTTTTCTCCGTGATGCAATTTTCCCGCTTTTTTGTTCTCAAACTCTTATAAGTCAAGAACTAATAAAGATAAAGTAATGAAATTTGGAGCATCTCTTTTTCAAACAGTTTACTTTAATTTTTATTCTGCAAATTTAAAAAAAAAAAACATTTTTTGCAAAAAATGTAATTTAAATTTTTCGACGTTTTTCTTTAAATATTTTCGATTTTTATTGAATTAATATATTTTAAATCTCCGAATAAAATTAACGCTTAGATATTTGCGTACTTTTCTGAAAACTATTTGAAAATTGGTCAAGAATATTTTGAGTTTTAGCGATTTAAAGCAACTTTACAAAAACAAATCAAATGTAAATATTTCTTTTTAATATTTATGTCATGATTTTGCATATTAAATAAATGATGAATCAGGGCAAAAATTTTTTAAAAATCTAAACTGTTTAATATTTTTTTTTTTCAAAATGTGTCCCCGGACCCCTTTAATGCGAACAACTTTTTTTTGTTCATTTACATTTTAAAAACATTAGCTACTTCTCTAAAGACAGATGTGCTCATTTTTGTGAAAGTTTCTTTCGTTGTTCAATGAGAGAAACATGAATAAAAATTCAATTTTACTATTATTTATGGGATTAACTCAGTAAATAAGGCAAAAATAATTTCTTCGAAGTAAAAGATAATAACTAACGACTTTAGAACTTCTACAATATTCAGATCAAACTAAACCAGTATCCCTGAAAAAATACGAAGGCATAAAATACGTGATATATCGTTAATTACGAGATTAATTAAGTTCTAAGGCACACGCAAAAATGAAATTGATCATTGGAAAATTTCCGATTTGAAAAAACGCTATCTCTAATATTACAATTAATTTTCATCATTTTCCGAAACCACATTTCATTTTAAATGATACAAATGAAAGCAATCTAGATAGAAACGAACAACTTTTTAGAGTTTGAAAATTGGCAACATTCATTTCAAAGAGTAACTAAGACTAAAGAGAACTAAGAGTAATTAATCATAACTGTCATTTCCTCCATTCCTGAAATAATACTTAATTATTGATTGAAGAGGAGAAACGTCAATAGTTTTACTTGACAGGTATCTTTACCAAAATGTTTTTTTCCCCCATCAATATTCAATATTATCTTGATTTTTCCGATGTAAGGTTGCAGATAAGTGGATGCAAACGCTATAGCCTTTTTCTAATAGTGCAAATTAATTACGATAAGTCATTATGGTATATTATTTTGTTTTAAAACTATAAAATAGTTTACCCCAATCATATTTCACACAAAAACAATTATAATAACTCACGTAAAATGCATACACAATTATAAAAAATATGTTTAATAATCTACACAGACGAAATTAAAATATTAATAAGTATGCTAATTAAACGTTTTTTAAAAGAACTTTTATAAAACGCTTAATCTGATGACTTAAATCAGGAAAAGTCTCAAAAACCATTATGATTTTAAATGTTTTAAAATCTCAAAATCCACAAATTTATGCTTGCTAAGGTTCTGCCTTGAATCGCATTTGTTAGCTTTATTGACGAAATTTTATATTTACTCTCACTTATTTTTGTCTTTAACAGAGATTAAAAAACTTTGCCACACATTAACAACAGAGCACCGCATTGAATAATAAATGTAAAGAGAATATGAATCTTAATTTTTCGCAGTTTAAAGTTCAAAATTTATTTAGTTTTCAGAAATGTGAAAATACTACTAATGTGTATATTGATAGTTCTTTCACCAAAACGCCCAAATAATACAGTTTCAATCTTATTAAAGAACGCCAGCGTAGAAAAGCTATAAACCAATATGGAGGTAAAAGACTACTTATGTAAGCTGAGGTTACCTTTACACTGTTAGCTAAAATTTATTACGCTCATCAGCAAGGATTTGCGAACTTGGTGCGGCTCACCTCGTAAAGATACAACTGGGGATTTCAACACCGGACCAAAATTTCAATACCGGTATTTGGTATTTGTAAAACGTGATACCGGAATACCGGTATAAATACCGGTATTTGGAATTTCTCAAAAATTGCTTCAAAACATATTGTTCCGTTGCCACATTTCATAATTTTGTACAAAAATTATATTATTATGAAAACGTATTGTGAACAAATATAAAATGAAGGAGCAAATGTTATAATAAAAAATCAATACTAATAAAAAAACATAATGCATCTACTGAATTGTCTCTAAGCCTGGAATTCGTTTTAGTGCTCAATTTTCCTACAGTTGAAACTACTCTTTCTGAATTCACGCAGGTCGGTGGTACTGTTAACAATGCATGACACGCCTCCTCCAATTTAATTGCCTAAAAGTATTTTATCTTCAAAAAAATTCGGTCTGTTGCATGTCAATTTTGGATAAATCGTTTTGTGTGTGTGTGTGTGTGTGTTTCTTTCGTATTGTGCGTATTTCTATTATTTTTTTTTAATTTAAAGCTAGTTGAAATTTCTTTCTTGAGAGACGATACTTTTCCAATATTAACATCATTTTCTCTTGAGTAGGAGGGGTTTGTGTTAACTTTTTATTAACCCTTTGGTTTGAAATTTACGATACACGTGACCATATTTGATCTTGTTGGTTTCTTTTATTCGTTTTAACTTTCTTTTCAAAAACTTTTCCAATTATAATTTTGTAAATAATTTGAAAATATCTTTGAATTAGTGGAACATATTTATGCTTTTCATCTATGCAAATTTTCATGGCAATACATAATTTCTAAATATTATCTTGCCAAGTATGAAGTCAAATAGCGAAACGATACAACAAACAAAAACTGGTGCCAACAAATTACCATTTGTAATGCTAACAAGAAACAGTTTTTCTCAAAATTTAGTACAGTTGAGACAAATATTTAAGAAAAAAATTATAAAGCATTCCTACAATAGATGGTTAGAATAAACTGTTTATTGGACAAGGGGGAGAGGGGGCATTCAAAATTACACTCGAAATTAATTTTTCCAAAAGGGAAAGTGAGCGATCAGGGAAATAAAAAAATAAATACATGAAGCACAAAATGCTTTTGTTTAATAATATTCTATTAATTCATGCTAATCAAAACAATATTGCAAAAACTTGTTGTTATTTTTTTTTCTACCAAATCTTTTAAAAAACAATAATGCATATTGTCTCAAACATAACCTTTTTTATTTCTCAAAGCATATTTAAAGGTTGAATTACATTAATCCTAATGGTAAAAAGGCCGAAAATGTTATTTACTAAATAATGATGGATATTTTTAGCGCTACTCTTGGATACCAAAATGCCTTAAACTACACTTTATAATGAGTTATATTCAATTATAAATATTCCTCTTGTTACTTTTGTCTGTTGTTAAAGTATTAAGTAAGCTGTCCTCCAACATTTTTTTTTTAATTTATGTATATTTAAAACCACTGTTGGCGCAGTACTTTGAATAATTTGGAATTTCGATTGCTTGTGTTGGTTTCTGTTCATTTGAACTGTGTTGAGAATTATTAACGTTAAAAAAAATATGATGCAGAAAAAAATCTCTACACTAAACCTTCAGTTACTAGTAAAACTAAAATTTAAATATTTCCGTATTTAAAGTTTTCAGAATCTTTCCTTGTTGTTTCATCAGAAAAGTAATGAAACATGAAGAAAATCACAGGTTCCTCAAATAAAATATGTTAGCTTTACTTAATCCTACTCTAAGAATTTGAAACCCTTTCCATTTTCTTTTCAATGTCGTCTGAAAGTTTAGCAAAAGATTTAAAAAGCGAACGTGTATAGCATGGCTTTGTTAGTGATTTAATCCTCTCTATTTCTCAGATAGAAAATAGTCATCCGTTCAGATTACTGATGGAAAATGAAATTCTTTTCATGAGAACTGAAATGAAGAAATTTGAGTGTCAACACGAGTAAGTCGGTTCTTTCATTTGCCCAGCTTTTACTTCTTTCACTTTTGAATGTAAATATTCCACCATTTTAAAAGAATCTACGTAGAAGTTTTTTTGTGTGAACTATGCATTACATTATATTTCTCAAATATACGGATTTCTCTACGTTTTGCAGATGAATTTAAATGAACTGAACTTTTCGTTTTTTTGAATTTATGACCTATAAATCATGTCTGTTTTGAAAATCTAAAAGAAACCAGTTGTTGCCTTCTCTTGATTGTAGAAACTAAAGTTTCATCTAACAAAGAATATGAGCAGAAAAAACAAAGAATTGTTATGTGTTATTTCATTTAATCGCACAAAATGTTTTAAACGTGTAATGATCTTAAGCTTTAAGCAATCTAAATTTAAATAGAATGTATTTTTGAGAAATTTCACAGTAGAGATCAAATCATTTCTACAAATTTCATTATTTGCGGAACTTTAATCGCGATATTTCTGTGTCGAATTCATACTGAAAAAGGCAAAACTAACAATGACAGTTAGTGAAAACTTTTCTATTATCTTAACATTTGTATTTCTAATGATGATCATACAAGAAGAGGAGCAGTATCAATATCACTCCGTCTGTCTGGCTTGAAATGTCAACAGTATTCTTACGCACCCGATTTTCTGTCTTTAACATGTCTAGCACAGATGTTACATATCTCAATATTGAGACTGTTTCGTTTACAGACTGGTTTCTTGCAGGACATGTTATGTAATCCCTGAAATGCAATAAACGCTGTATAAGCGTTGTATTGCAAATTGACATCGCTCAGTGCGATGTATATATATATATATATATATATATATATATATATATATATATATATATATATATATATATATATATATATATATATATATATATATATATATATATATATATATATATATATATATATATATATATATATATATATATATATATATATATATTGAATTACGTTAAAATATAGTACTGTTGATTCTCTGTTTCGTTTCGTTGTCTGGTTTATTTGATTTTAATGGCACTTGGGGGCTATACTGTGCCAAACGATTATTTATTTTAAATTATTTAATTTTTATTTAAGGTGTAAAAACTCAGAATTGGCAAAAGTGAACTAATTTTTTTAAAAAATAATTATTAATTTCAACTTTGACATCTTGAATTCAAATTATGTCTTTCCCCGGATTACGAGTGTGTGTGTGTGTGTGTATGTAGGCATGTGAATGTGTGTGTATCTGTATGTGTGTGTGTGTAGGTGTGTGTACGTACACGTGTGTGTATGTATGTATGTATCTGTGTACACGTGTGTGTATGTATGTATGTATCTGTGTAGGTGTGTGTATGTACGCGCGTGTGTGTACACGTGTGTGTATGTATGTATGTATCTGTGTAGGTGTGTGTATGTACGCGCGTGTGTATATATGTGTGTATGTACGCGCGTGTGTATATATATATGTGTGTGTGTATGTATGCGTGTTTGTGTAGGATATAGACGCTACCTGGAGACAGTATTCTCTGGAGGAGCAGCAGCAGCGGGAGGGGCCGGTCGACGGTGGTGCTGCAGGGGATCACGGAGGGAAAAATAAAATCATAGGAACGTCAAAACCGTCAAGTGGGAGCAATAAGCAATCGTCATTGCTCAATAAAGACATAAAGCAACAAGTAGTTTAAAGTAAAATCTATGTTTAATGATGCTCTATTTAACGACTTTCTCTATTTAAGGACAATTTTTCAAGGTCCGGATGCTCTTCTGTAGTTTTAGTTATAAAGTTGCTATAAGCTCATTTTAAAGGAAATATCTTGAGATGAACCAGGAGGAAATTATATATATATATATATATATATATATATATATATATATATATATATATATATATATATATATATATATATAAATAAAGTGATAACTTTTTTTTGAACCAAATACAATTACGTTACAATATTAAGTTAAGATAAAACTGTATGTT
Organism: Uloborus diversus; assembly: GCF_026930045.1. NCBI lineage: Eukaryota > Metazoa > Arthropoda > Arachnida > Araneae > Uloboridae > Uloborus > Uloborus diversus. The sequence continues at coordinate 143,444,545 of NC_072732.1, forward strand.
TCAATATTTAATCGGCGGTTTTTTTTAGGTAAAGCAGAGTACTATAACTGTACTTTGTAAAGTTCATTTGTAACAATGTCATGCTAAGCCCTTGCTAAATCTTGCAGTAAAATGAACTAATTTAAAATTGTAATTTAAAGTAAGAGTTGAAAAATGAAATCATGAACATTAAACTAAAATTTTAGCAATACATTTGCTGTCGCTTAGTTAAACAATAAAATGTTTGATTGTTACCAATAAAAATATTTGAAATGTTTCAGTACATTATATTTTCACTTCTATTGACTTCATAAAATACATCTTGAAACATCTGCAGAACTATCATTCAGAGCAAAACCGTTTTGCGTTTTTTACCACCTGCAGTTTTTTTCAAATATATGATTAGCATATTTTATCTTAGTAATGTAACATTTTGAACCGAAAAAAAAATAATAATGAAAACAGAAATACTTCTAAATACAAAAAGGTGTAAGAATGAGATTTGTTACAAAATTTGTCTGTAAAAAACATGGTAAAAAACGTGATTTTGACACTTTTGTAGCAAACTGAAAATACAGGCATTACTATTATTTATTTATCGTTTTGGACTATTTAATAAAGTGTGGAACATAGTTTCTAAATAAAGCACTTATTTAGAAACGGAATGTGTTCGAGATTTTTCATGAAAAAACTGTAGCTTTAGTTTTACGGTGATATTAAGTGCGATAAAAGATGTATCTTGATCAAGATGGTACGTTATACTAAAATCATGATCATAGAGTTTATACATGACGTTTTCTTTACTCGAATACAAATATTAATCAAGTCTGGCAAATATTATTCTTATCTTCTTTTTTTGCAAGGGTTTTTTAGATGAAGTGTCAGAGTAAATGAGTGTAAAAAAAATTAATTAAAATATTTCCTTATTTTCCGGATGCAGTTGACAGCAACACAATTTCTTGATTGTTTTGACCATTGCTGTAGGGCTTTGCTTCAAAAATTTTTCGTGACAAAAATTACTCTTTTTCTAACTATGTTTTGTAGTTAAGCAAGATTAGTTTAATGGTAGATTTGTACAGGGAATCACACAAGTAATTAACAATAAATTAAAAATAAATTAGATACGTGTTAATAATATTTAAACGCCTAACAGGATTAAAAAAACGTATGAATAATTTTTCACAAAAATTAGAAAATGCTTAGAGTTTGTTTGAATAAGGACCAATAATTTAAAGCTTTTTGATTCTCGGTGACGGCAATACGAAACTTTGTTCTTAAAGCACGGTTGCAGTAGACTAATATTATTTTTCGAAGTATAGAAAAGATATTTTGTGGCACTCATGAATTAAAACAGCAATGAACAGTATATTTAGGAATAAAATAGATGTTCAAAAAAATCCTACTGCAGAATTGTTTACGAAATCTTAAAATATAAATTATTTTTGTGTGAAAAATTAAGTTTGTCTAAAGGAGTCTGTCTGGAGGATTTTTTTCAGCTTTAATTTATTTTTAAACTGTAAAATACTGTTAGAAATTACGATTTTTATTTGCGTGTAAAGTCGAGACTTTGAAAAGCTAATTAGTTTGATAGCTGTATTTCTACACTTAAAAAAAAAAAAAAATCGTATTTAGATATTGAACAATAAAACTAAACTGTTTTCTGTATCTAATGTTCTGAAAGACAATTATAAATGAAATGATGGCGTAAAGTTTCAAATAGAAAAAATCTCTTTGTGCACTTCCGAAGACAAAAAAAGAAGAAAAAAATCTTTTAGTTAACGTATACATAGAAATTCTATGGTAAAAGGAAATCTTCCGAGTCAAAAGACTGGGTAAAGCACAAAAAATTTTGCCTTAACTGTTAGCGAAAATATTAGCACTGTTTTGACTTTTAAAAAAGGTCATAACCACAATGTTTGCTGTCTTTTAGCACGAAATTTTGCTAAACACGGAAGAAAAAATCGAAATTTAAAATAAAAAACATTTATCTAAGGAATAAAAAAATAAAAGTTTTTGTTACAGTAGTTGACGCATGAGGGGAAGATTTTAATACACACTATTTTACCTATGAGAGTTAATTAGTTTTTCATTTTTGTTTCTGCTTATTTTTGAGCCGGTAAATCAAGATGTAATATTGAGCTTCTTTGTAAACTAATTGGGATTTAATGTGACCTAACTTAAATGCTTTGAATTATATTTAAATGTAATTTTTCGACCAAAATAGAAAGCTTTTACCTGGTTTTTACATTTTTTTTTAAAAAAATTTCTGATAGTTATAAATTTTCCAAATCGATATTTTTTTTGTTTCAAATTTTTACATTATTATTGTTTATTTAAATCATGCATTATTTTTTATTAGTAATTTTTAAAGAGTGTCCAAAGTGGATCACACCTCCTCCTTAAGGAAGATTTGACACATCGTAAGGAAGGTTTGATCTACAGAGATTAAAAATTGAAAAAAAAAAAAAAGATCCGGAAATAATTTTAGCCTAATGAGATGCTATTACAAAGTACCAGCAATAATTTCATCTACGGAAATATCATTAATTGCTTAAGTAATTTAGTTTGAAGCAGTAACTATTACGATTGCCAGTAATGTCACAGTTACGTCACGTTTTCAAAGCAACTCTTTCTGTACCTCTACTGATCACTGGACGAGAGAGATGCATAATACCTTGACCAAAAGCTGGCTATACAATAAAAACAACCATTATGCATATTAAAAGGTACATTTCAGCTTCGCCATTTATCACACTATTTGTAACCAATAACAAGTTGCATAATTTTTAAACACTGTTAAAGTAACTGTTACTGTAAAACTCCGAGTAAAATGTTAGCGTGAAAATATTTCCAAACAATTGTTTTTAATAATTATACCAGATTGGAAATAAAAGTAATTAGTCCACTGTATTAGTGGTTTAAGAGATATGTTTGACCTCTTATGTGTAATTTTCAAATAAAGTGTAAGAGTATATATTACGTATTATTAAAAAAACCGCAAAAAAGTACCACATATTGTTATTATAAACTGTGTGAATAAATATATTGTTTTCATGTCCCATTTGTCGACCAGCTTAAGGTAAAGAATGACGTTTCAAAACGGGGATATTCAACACATTTTTTGTCACGAAGTAAAAGTCGTATTCTTAATTCTTACAATTGGTGAAAATTTTTAGATGCATTGCTTCTTGGCTTTCGCTGAAAGAAATCCAATGTACGACGTTTCAAATGTACGACGATTTTACCTTTTTCTCCACAATAAATTCAAAAAAAAATGTATTAAAAAAAACTAATAATAAAGCAAAGCATTTTATTAAAAATAATATGCGCTGTATGAGGATTTGGGCTATAACATAGCCATTCAATGGGGTAAAGAGGTTCTTTACTTTAAAAATATTTTTACCGGTGAGAAACTTGACATGATAATTGTGTTCAAAAGCACTTTTCAAATGAGCATCAAATCTTTAATTTTAACCATGACGAAAGTGGTTAAGATCTATTAAAATATCAAAAGGACATATTTTTATATGGAAAAGATATCCAACTAAATGTTGAAACTTGGATTTAGTGCTTTCAACACCTTTCGTGATCTAAATGAACAGACATTACGTCCCATTTCTTTCCGTTTTATTCAGAAAAAACGCTCACTTATTTTGTAGATAATTTTCCACTTGGCAATAAAATGAGTAATATTTCAGAAAGCACGTAAAAGAAATATAATATTTAGTGGCAAGTCTTTTCTAGAATTAAAAACTACATGGAACGGTTATTGCACACAATCTACTTCTACGAACTTCCGAAAGAGACCCCTTTGCAGTGTCAACTGCTAGTTTTAGATTCAACTGCTAGTTTCAGTGTCAATACTAGAATAGTGTAAACTCCGAGTGTCAACTAGAAGTTCACACGTCAATTTCTGCTGGTAATACAAAATACTCATTTCGCATGAATTTGCCTTTATTTCACAGAAAAGAAGTCCATTAACGTAAATAGTTAACGACAAACTTTTACAAATTTGTTTCAATAGCTGTTTTTCCGAGAGCATAGCACCACGTCAACAAAAGGAAGCATAATCCATAAATTCTTTGCCTGTAATAGGTCAGTTCGTGTTTCAGACAATTTATCTGAAAATGTTTCTTTCTGTCTCAGAAAAAACTATTCTTTTACCTCTATAATAATATATTTTGTCTTAATCCTCGGAAGATTTTCTTCGGTCAGCTTCTATTTTGAGCGTATTTACTTTGGTGGGAAGTCGAGAAAGAATAATATTTCGGTACTATCAGTGGGTAAAACTTTTCAGTAATTCTGCCTTGGGATTTCGGGTAATTTATTTGATAAACACCAGAATTCCGGGATTTACAAATTAACGAATACTTTATCCTCATGACGTAAAGGTTTGAAATAATATGCTATATCATTGAATTGTCAGATACAACGGTTATTGTTTAAGGTGCAACGATACTTTTAACATTGCAGAAAAACTAACAGTGAAACCTCGATTTTAATTATCCAAAATCTGCGTTTCTTCAGCTTTTAATATATTTTCATCGGGGCTCCGCATCACTTTTCCAACAACGTATTTCACGTTTTTAAAACCCAGTACCTTGAGAAACGTAACATCGGGGTTTTACTTTATTATCAATAATTGTGAGGAATATTTTCTATCAAGATAAATGCTGAAAAAATGTACTTCTAGTTATCTTGCAGATCGTGGATAACAACTGAAAATTATGTTCAGAAGGGTAATATCGTGTTTATTGAAACAAAAATACCCGAGTATTTTTATACTTTCAAACAATTTCAAATGACCTTGACGTTAATTCTTAATTTTATTTTACATTTTTGGACTATGTTCAAAACTTCTTCGCAAGACTTTTCCTGTTGGACAAGATGAACGCTGTCCCACTGCCAATGGGAATATTTATTATTTTTGTCATCATTCGAGAAATCTAATATCTGTAAGCTGAAGACATACGATCAATCATCATTGGTACCCCCGCAAGCCACTATTTGAGCTGGTAATGAGAGCTTCTGATGGATCTCTGCAGACTCGGTTAATAATTCTCTTTTAGTTTGTTGTAAGCATATTCCACCATTATTTTTCTCATCAAAATATGAAAAATTATTTATAGGCTGAAAACTCTGAACAAGTTGAATAATAAAGAATATAATATTAATGACGTGCATATATTTTCACTGAACTCAAAATTTTATATAAATATTTTCTTTTTAACCGACTTCAAAAAAGAAGGTTATGATTTCGTATTGCGGCTTTTTATGTGTGTTTTCAAATCATTCCAATACTACTGGACCGATTTGAAAAAAAAAAATTTTTTGTTTGGAAGGGTATACTTTCCAGATGGTCCCATTGTAATTTGGTCTGGATCTGATAAGGGGTCTCGGAGAAATCCAAGAAACTTTAAATTTCATACGTCACGATCACGTGGTTTTGCTATGATCGGTGTATTTTCACGCCTAAGCTTTTGGCTTTCTCTTGAACGATATTGAATTCTCGCGGCACATGGATGATTAATTTTCGCAACCTGCGCCGCCTGTTAATTTTTTATTATAGGTGTTACTGATGTATCTATTACTGCGTAGCAAAGCATTAAATTAAACATATTTTGCTACTTAAATAGTTGGATCAATTTACCTTAACATTTTATTTACTAATGAATAACTTTATTAAGGCACTAAAATATAAAGTTCTTTATTTAATATTCCAGTTTTTAAATATATTTAGTGTTCAATTGAGGGGGAATTGAATACAGAACACCCCTCCCCCACGATTTAATTTATATTCTTTAGTAATATACATTATAACTGTGTATGATTTCTGAAGTTTGACCAATATTCTAGATATAGTATTTCACGACGCCACCAGTTCAATTTAAAATTAGCGTTACATTAATTAGCAGGCTTCAAAAAAAGGAGGAGGTTCTGAACTCGTCGGATTTATTTTTTCTTTGTAAAATGTTCCATAAATACTCCAAGACACCTGTACCCAGGGGCGTGCACAGGGAGGGGGAAGGGACACCTGTTGGCCCAGGCCCGAGCCTGAAGGGAGCATAATATTTTTATAACTAGGGGTGAAATATAGGGGTAAACAATATGGAGCGGGGCTCGGAAAAGTCATTTGTGATGGGCTCCCAAATTTCTGTGCACGCCCCTGCCTGTACTGATAAGGAAAATTCTTTTTTTGTTTGAAACGGTATACTTCCTCGGCCGTCTAATGGTAATCAAGTTCAGGTTTGATGAACCTGAAGGAACTCTTTAAATATCATACTCACATTTTAATCGACTTGTACTTTATTAACTTTATATACCGTCTCCCTTAGTGAACCGGTTTTCATGCTTTTTTTTTTTTAGTGGTGGTTTTGTTTAGGGGTGGTCTAACTTAGGTTCCAAATCTTTGATTTACCCTATTTGTTCTTTAGGGAAAAGTTAAGGGTAAAACAATAAATTTCATGCTATTTCCCTCACAAACGATTAAATATAAAACCCAAAGATAAACAAAGGCCATAAAACAAAGGTTTATACTTTCTTTATTTATAGTTAAAGAAAGTACTAAAAAAATTATTATTAAGAGTAATGATAATGAAAATTTTGAATCAAGGATTCTCCGAACCATTCTAGTGGAATTTTTAATCTTCATCTATAGTGGGGCCATGTGAAGAAACATGCGACTTTTATCACGAGTTACATGACACGTATTCGGAAACATAAATTATAATTTACAATATTACAATTCTAAAATTTACAATTTTGCAAATTTAAACTTAATGCGATTTCGGGTTTTTTTTTTTTTTTTTTTTTAGTGACTTGTGCATTTGCTTTCGGAAAGTGAACTTTGATGAAGTTGAACTAAAGATTAAGACAATTTTTGTTGTACATAGTTACGCATTTGAAAAAGCCTTTCTTCACAGTCGTCGGAAGTCTTCGAGACACTCGCCGTGTTATTTACACCACTAAAAAGCTAAAAATAACTGATTTCACTTACATTCTATTTCGTACCCAAACATAGAAATGAATTGTATTTTACAATTCCAGTACAAAAATCAACTAAACTAAATACCGAATTATAAAATAAAGACAGATTTAAATTACTATACGATGAATTATTTTAAATACTTAACTAATTATATACGATCTCTAAATTTTTAATAATTTTTTGATGTCGGGGCCTCCAATACACAACTACAAAACGTAACTGGGTAGATTTAGTTTTAAAGACTAATTTCGCGTATAATTAAATTAGTGTTTAATTCAGGATTCGGTGAGTTATCAGTTACGTTATGTAGTTGTGTATTGGAGGCCCCGACTTCAAAAGGTTATTAAAAATTAAGAGATCGTATATAATTAGTTAAGTATTTAAAATAATTCATCTTATAGTAATTTAAATCTGTGTTTATTTTATAATTCGGTGTTTAGTTTAGTTGATTTTTGTACTGGAATTGTAAAATACATTTCATTTCTATGTTTGGGTAGGAAATAGAATGTAAGTGAAATCAGTTATTTTTTTGCTTTTTAGTTACTGGGTATTTTTTGAAGGCGGTTTTTTTTTATTTAAAAGTAATTTATACTCATTATGATTTAATTTTTAGGGTATTTTAGTGAAATCATTTACCTATCCTCAGTATTTAAGAAAAACTTTTGTACAATTTCCAATAATAATACACATTCTTTATGCAGCTTTATGTTTGTTTTAAAAATACTTCATAATGTCCCAAATTATACGGGCAAACCAAAAGAGTGGAAGTTACAGTTAAATTACAATGCATTTTAAAATTTGTCCCGTATGAAATACGCTTTTACCTTAAAATTCCTTCGATTTTAAGTTTATTTTTTTTATTTATTTTTATTAGTTTGCTAACCGTATAATATCCTGCCGTAGGTAGGTAAAGAGCAATAACTGCAAATTTTTCACTTTTATTTATTTTTTATTTATTATTTATATTTATTTTTCCTAATTTATTGATTTATTTTTTTTAATTCACTTTTGTCATATATTCTACTTTTGATTTTTTGTACGAACCTGTTTTTTTTGGTTTCCGCTGAAAATAAAGCCAGAAAAAATGTCTCAATTCCAAATTTTACCATTATAAAAATTATAATAAAAAATGCGTTTCCTCAAATGTCTCGAAAACTCATTTCTGCAACCTGCCCACGGCTTACAAGCCAATTTATAGTTTCTTTAAGAATACAATACATTTAAAAGGAAATTCCGACAAAACAACCACCAGTAGTTACATTTATTTGTTTTAAAATGAAGACTTGATAAATAGTTGGCGCTTATTTTTAATATTACTGTACTCGAAAAATAATATGTATGAACAGGTGGGTAAAATTTTTATAAGATAAATCATTTAAATAAGTTTATAAATTTGATTTCCCTGCTGACTATACACTGTAAAAAAAATTCGGAAACGTTTCTGAGTATATCGTGCAGCTGCGGTTCATGAAATTTTCAAAAACGTTTCTGAGTATTTCGGAATTCTCTTTCTGTAATGTCCGGAAACGTGTCTGAGTATTTCGGAATCCTCTTTCTGTAATGTCCAGAAACGTGTCTGAGTATTTCGGAATCCTCTTTCTATAATTTCCAGAAATGTTTCTGAGTATTTTGGAATCCTCTTTCTGTAATTTTCAGAAACGTTTCTGAGTATTTCGGAATCCTCTTTCCGTAATTTCCAGAAATGTTTCTGAGTATTCTGTGCAGCTGTGGTTCATGAAAGTTTCGAAAACGTTTCCGAGTATTTCGGAATTCTCCAAACAATTTTCAAAAACGTTTCTGAGAATTTCGGAATCCTTTTTCCGTGATTTTTTCTAAAAAATAATTCTTTACTATAGTATTGCATGCCATATCAGTTTCAATTCTTTCATATCTAAGAGCAATGAAACAAGCAATTTTAGAATCATTCGTGGATTTTTTTTTCTGAATTTCTAATGACAAATAGCATGGTTAACAGCATAACATATGCACAGTTATAAATTTTTGAAAATTTATGAAATAATATAGTAGTTTCATTCATAATCACAAAATCGTCGGGGGAGGGAAGGGGAGTACTTTCTCAAAAGTGGGATTGTTTGTTAAACAATATTAAACTTCAGTTTTTCTCTCAATATTTTCAAGACAAAATTATCAACATATTGTATTTTTAATGCAGAACTTAAAAACATATCTTGTATCAAACTTGATAGCTTTTATTTTCGGATAAAATTTGACAGAACTTACCTACACTTTGCGTTCCGAAATTCGTTCACGTCAAGTCAATTTCTTTGACGAACAAAGTGTACCGAAAATTACCAACAGAGAAATTGATGAATTTAAATATGACAGCAAAGTCCCCCTGCTGGAACCATTCGGGATTATTCTTCTGTTCTTGCCCTTTTCCAGTTTATCACAAATATAGATACTTGATCAAAATAGGTTACTGATTTAGAGTGTGCGCAAAATGCATTATATATTTCATTTATTAAAACATTGAACTCTATTACATGATTATTCCATTTCATATATACGAGAGTCCCCCCCCCCCCCACACCATAAGAGTGATGGTGCACCCATAAAATGATATGAAGCGCCCCCCACCTTAAAAAAAGCAACCCCTTGAAAATGTCAATGGCACAGTCTGCGTGGTGAACGCATCTCGTCTTCTCACCATATGTGCATTGCATATTAATAACATAGTATTTAAAAACTGATCACTTTTAAAACGATGACATGAAATAATATTACTTTTTATTTCAGCATGTAAATGCAGCTGTTCCATTTTTGTCACTGACTCATTCCTCCTGACTGTCCTACATTAAACTAGTATATCCACGAAGGAAATGTTATTTTCGGAACTAATGTCAAGGAATTTTTTTATTGTTAACCACATTTAACAAAATGAATAAGCAGATGGATTAATTTCATAATTATGTTCTTACTAATAGATAACATGGTCAGTTTCTAATGGTATAAATATTTTTAAATGAATGAATAAATTATAATAAAAAAAGATAAATTATACCGGCACATTTTTTGTGAAGCATATTACAATACTAGAAAATATTTGCATTACCATATTTCTAATGAATTAAACAATTGATTTTTTTTTTCTTTTTGAACCAAAATGTATGTACATCCAAGTATTTCGAAATAACTTTTCTGTGATTGCTTCTCAAATATAAATCTTACTTCTTTTGCGTAATTAATCAGTTTCAGTTGGTTACAACAAATAGTACACCGCGCACATAGGTATGTAGGATAACTTTAAATTAATTCGATAAACCCAAAAACAGTTACAATTAGAGCCTCATCAAATGCAAATCAACAAAAATATAAATGTATATAACAACATGTTTTAAAATATTCATTAATACTTACAAGTGAACATGAGCGGAAGAAAATCTAAGTACCTCCATTACAACTGAATAAGTAATCCAAAGGGTTTCGTTTCATTAAGTATAAACACGGGTGTTGAAACTATTCACGCTTGAACACACAATATATATCTAATTATGGTCGCACTGGAAATTGTAAAGAAGCAAATGGTTATTAACTAACTTAATAGCTGCGTACACCGTCTAAAAAAACAAGGGCAGTCCAAAATGCAAAGGCGTAAAATTAGTTTCGACACATTTTACTACTCTCTAGACATGAAATAACAAGCAATCCAATGTTAAATAGTTGCTGACTGCAGCAACCATAGATAAGAAAAAAAGAAGTTCTCGTTATTTCCGACTCATTGGCGCCTGTGTTGGAAGGATGAAATAGGTTTCGAAGCGTTGCGTCATCACTTCCGCTTCTAGATATCTTGAAATAACAAAAAGCTTGCTGAATATTGAGGAGTTCGCTATTGGATGAAGGATTCCTACTATTTCGGAAACGTTTCCGATATATCTAGAAACGTTTCCGAAATTTGTTACAGTGTAAAAATAAGGGGTGAAGTTTTATAAACCGCCACAAAACAGTATTTGGTGCACTTTTTTTTGTATTATTTAGCATTATTTGTATTATTTAGTCAATACTACAGCAGTATTCTTCATCATTGAGAACGTTTTATAATGCAGCCGGAATTTATTTAATCGCTCAATTTCATGCATTGCTGGTAACATACATATACAGTATTTTCTTATAAATAATCAGTCACTTTCTAATTTAAACCTTTTGAAAGACAACTAAAAGAAGTAAAACAAATGACGTTGCAGACAAAAATTCTAATGATGATTTCTCCTCCCTTCCCCTCCCATATTGTTACGGATTTTAATCAAAGGCAACTATTACTTCTCTGAGTTTCGAAAAAAAAGGGAACCTTAACGGGTGTATGTGTGTGTGTGTGTTGATGGTGTTTGGTGTGAGAGAGAGAGAAAGCAATAGAAATTAAAACTCATTTACTGGAGATATATTTCTCACTCCTTTCAAAGTAAAATTTCTGACATTATTTCTGACAGTTAAAAAATTTTCCGTGAACTACAGTAAATTTGTCTGTATTGTAGTTTTTGACTATACCTGATAATAACACAGCATAGAGTTAAAAATCTTGCATCTTACAAAAAAAAAAAAAAAAACCGAAAAAATCCTTTAGTACAGGAAGATTTGTTTTAAAAACATTTTAATGAACATATATAATAGTGTCATTAAAATGAACGCATATGAGATGAAGTAGCTTAAATATACGCTACAGTTACAACGCATTTTAAACGCTACTGTACACAAGTCGATCGTATGCATTTTTTTTTTTTTTTTTTCATTTACTTGAAGTTGGCTTCCTGCGTTTTTTTCCACAAACAACTACGATTGAATTGTATGAGGCGTTGCATTTTCTTAACATAGGGTAGACCGGGGAACATTTACGCAGTGCCCTTTTTTTAAAACGAATTATAACTGGAGAGCCAACAGTCATAACAGACTGAAGCTGCTCCCTAGCAAATATCCTCACAGGTTTTTGAGCATCAATCGACCTTCGGCCTAGTAGACCGGGATCTGAAGGGGGTTGAGCATGCATGGAAAGGCTGACGCAATATTATTTCTGATTATTGTTACAGGCACGATGGTGATTATGAAACCACATGTCGTCGCCCCCCTGGGGGGTCGACAACCCCGGGGGAGGGAGGAAAGCAGTGGGGGAGCCGTTTGCTGAAACACTCATAACTCGCGAACTATTTCTGATAAAACACTGAAAAAAGTGGCAATCGACGCAACAAAACAAGAGCTTCATAAAAGCTAAATATGATTATGGACCTATCTTTGTTGGTTTCTGAGTAAAATTCCATTTTTCGCAAACAAGCAAAATTTTAGAATAAAATGCGCAAAACAAACTTTTTTCGACCAAAATAAATTTCAAATCAAAATTGTTTGATTTTTTTTCAAATTAAGTCCTAAATATCATTATTCAGTTTGTTAAAGCTATTTAAGTACTGTTAACGCGTTGAAAAACAAAATGACAGTAGCGAGCTCGAACACGATTTGCAGTACAGTTCAGGATGGAAGGGGATATTGAGCATGCATGGAAGACCTGACGCAAAATGATTTCTGATTAACGTCACAGACCCTATAGTGATTATGAAACCACATGTCGTCGCCCCCCTGGGTGGTCGACAACCCCGGGGGAGGGGAGAAAGCAGTAGGGGGGGGGAGCCGTTTGCTAAAACACTCATAACTCGCGAACTATTTGAAATAAAACACTGAAAAAAGTGGCAATGGACGCAACAAAGCAAGGGCTTCATAAAAGCTAGATATAACTATGATCATATCTTTGTTAGTTTCTGAGTAAAATTTTATTTTTCGCAAACAAGCAAAAATTTGGAATAAAATACGCATTTTTTTTTTCAAATCATCAAAATTATTTAACTGTTTAGGGAACCAATAAAATCTGAAACATCACTATCCAGTTTGTTTAAAATTACTTAATTACTATCAAAGCGTTGAAAAGTAAAATAAAAGCAAGCTCAAAAAGCATTTGAGGTAATTCACAAAAAAAAAAAAAAGTTTGCGGAATAAAACGAAAATGAATATTATTTAAAATCTGAGAGTCAAGTAATAAATTTCTCTGAAATGCCCGAGTCCAACCAGGACGAAGCACGCAACAGAATCTATCTTCCTAGATATGATTCAGTGCAAAATAGGGGAAAAAGTAACTAATAGTTTATAGATCAGAAACTAATGAGTTCTTATTGGCAATCTTTGTTAAAGGACAGAGGTTGCCATTTCATGTGCTGGTGTTGTGAAAAGAAAAAGAGCTTTAGGATGGCATCTATCTTCAGGAGCACTTACGGAAAAAAACATCTAAAATTTTACAAGCTTTTGATGCATTTTCTGACTGCGATTCAACAAGTAAAATAGGAACAAAAAAAGTATGCTTTCACTTTACCAAAAAAGTCGGAAACTGTTTTTTGTACACTAGAGTTATCATTAAAACAATATCTGAGTGCTTCAGAATTTCAACTGTTAGAAGCTGTATTATAAAAAAAAAATGTCAAGAAAATAGGTATTTCTTGCGAATGCAACCATTACACACAATAATTTCTTATCATTTCCATCAGAAATAAATATAATATCAGCTCTCTACCATGCTCCTGCAATTCTTTCCAACATGTGCTAAGAACTATTGCTCTATTGTAGAAGTAGTACTATTGAATCAATTCCCCTGTACCTTAGCAGTGCCTTTAGATGTAACCAAGTTTGGGTTTCACTTGGATGAAAATAAAACAATAAAGCCCCACACCTTATGATGCAGCCATAGTTACCAGAGAGTTTAATTCCACTCTGCGCAGACAAGAACTGTAAATAATCTAGTAAATGTTTTATTAATAATTCATCTTGCTGTAAATACTGTGCTATTAAGGCTAAAGCAAAAACCCATAAACTACAAAATACTCGGAAGAGAACGATTCAACAGAACAATTACAAGTCAACAAAAGAGAGTACGATCCAGCTTTCAGAATTTCTGATATATTAATGCTTTATGTATGCATATTGATATTCTGCAATTATTTTTTAATACGCATTATTTTACTAATTTTATTTAATTACTTTTTAAAACTATAGTGTATAATTTTATATGTATTTATATTAGTTTTCATAAAAGCTCAAAGATACTTCCAATTTTTTATATTTATTTAGAACATATTATTTCTTGTATCATTGTTCTTGGGTAAATTATAAAAAATAATATCCGAAAAACAATAGTCGCAATATTCTTTTGTGCAAATTGAAAATAAAAATTAATAGAAATAAATTAAAATTATATTTGATATGAAACTACTGTGGGCCTGGCTCCCTAGTTCCTCTCAAATTTAAAGCAGTATATAACAAAATTAAAGCCATAATTGAATACTTTGCAATTAGAATAAGTTTGTAAACTAAAGAATGAATAGTTCGTCATAAGGATAATAAGGCTATTTCTTTTTCTCCTTAGCATACTGCCGTTTTGTTCAATGCGCTAACTTAGGCAGTGCTTGCATTTTGTATTTCGCTTTTTAACGCTCACGTTGGTAATAATTAAGGAGTTTTTTAAACAAACTGAATGATGAAATTTCAGATTTTATTGATTCCCTAAACGGTTAAATAACTTTAAAAAAAACTTATTTTTGGGAAAAAAAACTTTTCGTATTTTATTCAAAATTTTTGCATAGCTGCTAAAAAAAGAATTTTACTTATAAACCAACAAAAATAGAACTATAAACATATTTAGGTTTTTTATGCCCTTGTTCTGTTGCATCTTTTGCCACATTTTTAATGCTTTACCTCCTACAGTTCGCGAGTTATGAGTGTTTTAGTAAACGGCGTCCCCCTACTGCTTTCCCCCTCCCCCGGGGATGTCGACCGCCAAGGGAGGGGGGGACGACGACATGTGTTTTCATAATTATTATAGTACCTGTAACAATAATCAGAAATAATTTTGCGTCAAGTCTTCCATGCATGCTCAAAACCCCCCTTCAGATCCTGAACTATACTACGAATAGTGTTCGAGCTTGCTACTGTCATTTTGTTTTTCAACGCGTTAACAGTACTTAAATAGTTTTAACAAACTGAATAATGATATTTAGGGCTTTATTTGAAAAAAAAATCAAAAAATTTTGATTTGGAATTTATTTTGGTCAAAAAAAGTTTGTTTTGCGCATTTTATTCAAAAATTTTGCTTGTTTGCAAAAAATGGAATTTTACTCAGAAACCAACAAAGATAGGTACATAATTATATTAAGCTTTTATGAAGCCCTTGTTTTGTTGCGTCGATTGCCACTTTTTTCAATGTTTTATCCCAAATGCTTCGCGAGTTATGAGTATTTTAGTAAACGGCTCCCCCCACTGCTTTCCCCCTCCCCCGGGGTTGTCGACCACCCAGGGGGGCGACGACATGTGGTTTCATAATCACCATCGTGCCTGTAACAACAATCAGAAATAATATTGCGGCAGCCTTTCCATGTATGCTCAACCCCATTCAGACCCTGGACTATAGCATGGAAATTTTATCTCACAAAAGGCTTCGTACACTTTGAAAAAATGTCAAAAAATTAGTAAATAATCTAACTTTTTACAAAGTTATTATTTAGTAGAACATCATGCAGTATCAACAAGAGCTTTTAAACGTCTGGGAATAGATTTCATTGTTTTTTCTTTCTTTTTTTGCGTAATTTCTGAGTAAGTGTTCAACCCCAGTTTGAGTCTTACTGTTTCTAGCTCTATTTTCGTTTCAAAGCTGTATTTTCGTAATCTAGCCCCCAGATATCTCTAAATATGTTGCATTAAGTTCAAATCTGGAGATTGAGAAGGTATTTCTCAGTTTAAGGTCAATTTTTGAGGCACCAAACGCAAACGTGTGCTTCTTATCGTTATCTCGATAAAAAACAAAGTTGTTTCCGATTACCAAATTTTGGGCTAATAGTTTAAAATTCTTTTTTAAATATTTAAATGAACAGCATGATTCATTATTTAGTCAAAAAATTCCAAATTTCCAAGTCCTGATGCTGTAATGCACCCTCACACTAAAACACTTTCACCGTCCTGATTAACTGATCCAACTAAGCTCTTCAGATTAAATTCCTCATTTTTTTTCTTTTATTTACAATTATACAACAATTTAACCCAAAATGTTAAATTTATTTTCATCTATAAGTAAGACGTTGTTCCAAAACGTTTTGAGCTTATTTATCATTGATTTTGCGACGGAAAGCGTAAGCTTACTATTATTCGCACGAACAAGAACATTTCTGCAGGAAGAGGTCCCATTTATCCAATTAATCAGGGAACTTGGCGAACAATTTTAGGTGAAAATTAAACGTAAAATGTTTCATTCAATTCTGCAGAAATTTTTTCAGCACTCAAATGTGTATTTTTCATAATTTTTTTAACTGTAAACCTCCGATCACGCATTGTTAACTTTGCCACTTGACCTTTTCTTACCGTGTTTTCGATCCTATTCTTGTCTTTAAAGCATTTTATCAAGCACTTCACTATAGAATGGTATAAATTACCTAATTTAGAGACATTTCAAACCAATTTACCGCTACTGTGAGTAAACAATTCAAATTTCGAATGGTGTTTGTGGTGTTTTTCAAATACCAGTCATTTTAAAGTAATAAGCACAGTATTAAGGAATAAATAAACAAAAAATTAAAGCCAAATGATTTTTAAGGGTCAACACAATGCAAAAATAATTAAAAAAATGACATATTATAGTTTTAATCATGAATTTATTCGAAAAAATTTGAGTGTACGACGACTTTTGTGGCGTATTATTTCTCCGTCTCTTCTTTTTTTGACAAATTTCAAAAATAAAATCTGGCAATATTTTGAAAAAAAGTTTTATTCAGAATGGCATAAGAACGGTGCGAAAAAAAATGGACTTCATATTCAAATTCAGTTTTGCGTTATTTTGGTTTTACTACAAAATTTCAAGGTGCACGAACACTTTTGGGAGCCACTGTATATATATAAATTAACAGAATTTTATTCTTTTTTGAGAATTGTATTTGTATGAACTGAAATGTTATTAAATAATTTTGCACGTTAAAAATAAATCCAAACTTCGACACGAGGCAAGTTTACGCGTAGACGTCTGAGCACCTTTATGCACGTTATTTCTGTGTGTGTAACTTCTAAACGTGATCTGACGCTTCTTTTTCTTCGAACTGTCTCAAAACTTTTTATTATTTTCAGGCTATTTAGTTTTGAAAATCACCATTTGATTTTTCATTGAGCTATAAATTCGTATCTTAATGCTTCCAATCATGTAGTGGAATCTACATGCCTGTTCAGCTTTTACTTTATACACTATTTAGTATGTAATAAATGTGCTTTTTTTAACGATGATAAGACATTATAGTCAAAACACTAACAGAACCACGTTAGGTGTCAAAATAAATACGCGTGACGTGCCCCGTGTGCGGGGCAAGTTTACGCAACCAACATGGACTCAAAAATATTTTTTTATCAAATGAAAACGCAACCTGAGCAACAACGGAATATACCAATTCTGACTTTATTAACTATTTTATAAAACCGCAATGTCTAAAATTTCCTAAGTTAAAACATAAAAAGTAAAAAAAAAATCATTGAAAAAAATCCGCGTTAATGTTCCCTGGTCTACATTACCTATTTTTTTTTCAAATAACCATCAAGATTTCTATATGTATTCATCTATACGTACAAATATACATATGTTTATTTGGGTGTCTCAACTTGAAAGGAACTCGGTCACTAGGGGGTATAGGACAATTTAATGGAAGCCGTGAATGTTAAAAAAATATAATGAAAAAGAGTAAAACTGAATATAATTTACTCTATACTACTTGTATTAGCGATATATGGTAAGGATAACGAAGGAAAGGGGAGGGGGACGTGACTTCACATTAGTTTTCAAAGGGGGGTGCAGAGCCTGATAAATTGGGAATCCCTGTAATAAATAAATAATCAGTATGGCCGAATATTGCGTTAACATGATAGAATAAGATATGAGATTTTAAAAAAAGTGCATAGGAAAAAGAATAGTTGATGATTAATAACATCACATGTCTTTTGTTCTGAAGCAAGTAAAGTTTTGCTAAGTTACAAGAAAGAAAATTCGACAAAATGCATAATAGCTTTTTAATTATGGTATCCATTTAACAAGCTTTTTTCTCACCATTGTAAGAAGATATTGATGACTTTTAACGTGAAAATAATGAGTGCATTAAAAGTTTTTGTGCAGCAATTATTACAAATAATGCGGTAAAAAATCTTACAGAAAATTTCTCCTATGTGTCATCATGTCTTTTATTAGTACTGTAATCACTCAATAGCTAGTGGCGTTAATCCTGAATTAATTGAAAATGAGTTGTGAAGAATAGTATTGATAAAAAAGTGTTTAGAGACGACACTTAAAGAACTTATTTTAAACATATACACATTATGTAAGAAATGTACAATATTTTTACATAAAAAAATGAATTTGACATCTTTAACTCAAATTATGTTTTTCGTAATCACGAATTTATGTGTGTGTAGTGGTGTTGTGTTTGTGTTTAGGCGTGTGTGTGTGTGCAGGCATGTGTGTGTAAGCATCTGTGTGTGTGGAATATGGACGCAATCAGGAGACGACGCGAACTGGAGAATATAAAGCTAAGTACATACCAAAGATTTTGCTAGCTGCTCTTTTTGTAAGTCTCAATTAGAAAGTTTAAAAAAAAAATGCTATCTCTCGCACTAATACCATAACCGTCCCATAAAAATCATACCTACATAAATAAAGTCAGAAAATGAAGAAAAATAAACTAATAGACCAAATTTCTATAAAGAAACGAAAAATCTCTTATGGAGAGAACATTCCTTTTTTTCCCTCCTGTAGAATTAGTTTCTCCATTTAATATAGAGCAAGCAAGATCTTTGATTTTAGTAATAAAATTCTTCCTACATCATAAATAACGAATCGTCATCACACAAAGTTGCATCACCCGGATTCATTTGTTCTTGTTGTCTTCCTTTATTTAAGGCTTATTGTAAAGAGAAATGTCAAGGGATTAGCTGCGCTATCTTGGTTTGTAGGATTAGGGGAAAAAATAGATGTTTTCAAAGCTGTCTTCTGAAGTACTTAAGGACATTCTCTTAGTGGCAGAAGTAAGTTTTTGGAAAGAAAATGCATGCTGTGTGGATAATTGATTGGATAAATATTAAAAATTTAATTTCTTCTAGCACGAAACATATATTTGTTTTTAAAGCATCATACTGCACCATACTTATTTTTAAAAATTTTATGAAATAACTAACAGTACCCGCACAGCGATGCCTGTGCCGATGTGAAAATGGTTCGGCAACTGTATTGTTTATCGCCAAACTCGCGCAGCAACCACACTATCATAATCCATCCGTCTAATGAAAAAAGAAACATCCACTGGAGCATTCAGAAATCATCGTCAGAAAAAAAAAGAAAATGTCGTACATTTTACTCGGATAAAAACAAATCAAAAGTTTCTTTTCTTTCAAAACAAATCGCCAAAAAAAGGAATTACATTTATGGTTGCTTTAAAACAATAACCCTAGACTGAACTGCTCAGCGCCTAACGCGCCAAGCGACCACGCTACCGGAATCCAGCCCTTTTGCGAGTGACGCGGATGTTTTTTCTTTGGCAGTAATAAATGTTTCGCCAAACAAACGAAAAAGTATAAAATCACATTAACAGGAGCTTTCAAATTTTTATATATCAAGAGCTGCGTTGCCCGGCTTTGCCCGGTCTACCTTGAGATTCAAAATTGTGTCAAGTGATATATATTCAACAATCAGGCTTAAATAAAAGAAAAAGAAACACCATGCAAAATTACCCTTCCAAACAATCACGACAAATATTAAAGTACTTTTAAGAAATTAAAATGCGAAAGATTGATTTTAAAAGCGTAACCATGGAAACACGAAATAAAATAATTTTAAGAAATTAGATGCAAAATAAGGAAATAAACAATGGATTCAAAAAGCGTAACAGCGGAAACGCGAAAATAAAATATTTGACATCCTGAATCAAAACGACATTTTTCGAATTTGATTTAAAAACGGTTGAAACTTTTTTTTCTTTGAAGATATAAGCTAAGTTTTTGGACCACAGGTCGAGAGAGATCTGGAGTAAAAAATGTCACTTTTTCCAATGGTGTCAAAAAGAAAACTGTGGGACAATTCCTTCACTTTTTATTGATAGATTCAATGAAGAAAGTAGTGCCTAAATTTCAGCTAAAAAGTTCGTGCTAAAAACACAAATTACTCCCACCGTAATTAAGTTAGAGCATTGAAACAAATTGTTTAGAACGCGGAAAATTCTACCCTTTTCAACGATATATAATATTAATATGTGCAAGTAATTTTTCACTCCCATATTCGGGATTTTATGTGATATTTGGGCCTAAACTGGAATAAAAAAGAACTATTTATCAGATTTTTTTTTTCGAATTATAGCCTATGTCACTCAGTAAGAAAGCACCTTTCATATAGTGAAGGAATTTTTCAAATAGGTGCAATGGTTCCGAAGATTACCTCGCACATATAAACGCACAAAAATCAGCTCTCTCTCTTTTTAATATTAGTGTAGATTTAATACAGTCTATTTTGCATGCAGCATGTTAAAGTACCCTCACAAACAGTGCGCCATCCAGCAGCCAGTGCATGGCTGCTGGCACACAACTTCTTTCTCCTTATTACTATGTTAGCAATTAGAAAAGATAAAAGATAAAAAATCTTAAAATAAGAAGGCAATTCACTTAAATCATAAAAGCTACAACTTTAATCAATGGCTTTTACACGTAGTCAACGGTATCGTTTTTTCTGGTGAAATATTGTTTTTCTTACCCAAACAAAAGGAAACATAATTTTACAAGTGGTAATACGTTTTTTTATTAAATTATACTTGTCTTATTTACCCTTTGCTGCTGGATGGTGTAATTCAATACTTTTACATAAACTTCAACTAAACTCAAATGGCAGATATTTTCTGCCTTGCTTAAAATGATGAACAGTACAAGGAAAACAACATTCTCGTAAAAATGTATCTGTTTTTCTTTAAAAAAAATTAAGGTACCAATTTATTACAAGTACAAAGTGTTCTCATCTTAATATTGCAAAGTTGTTTGCTACTCTTAAATATGCATTTTATTTCTTGACTAGTTGCATCGCCGGCTTTGCATGGTCTACTTTGAAAATAAGAGTTATGTCAAGTGACGCATTTTAAATAATCAGGCTTCAATTAAAGGAAAAAAATACTATAAAATTGACAGTCAAAATAATCATTCTTAAAGAACAAAAACGACAAATCAAAAATTCCCCAACAAATTAAACGCAACCCTCCATAAATACTGCTAAAATCTTTGATGATCTTCTGCTGGCAATACAAAAAATAAATGAATAAATAAATAAAATAAAATGAAGAAGATAAATCGCCAAATGATACTCAAAATGAGAAATTTTTATCTCAAAACCAAAACACAATTTTCTTTAGTCACACTCGAGGGAAAAGAAATGGCAACCTTCTAAATGGTTTGATTCACGCTAATTTAAAATGAGATCGGCGCAAACGATAATATTCTCGATATGAAATTCTGTTCCATTAGGCTTAAAACTGCTTTAATATTTTCTGCCAAGGATTTTACAACCTTGTTTTTTTTTTTTTTTTTTTTTTTTTTTTTTTTTTTTTTTTTTTTTTTTTTTTTTTTTAACGGCAAACAATTTTAGCGGAGTTTTTCGCGGGCTTTCGAATGGCGCTAAATTTGAACTGATTGAATAACTATTTCGTGTAGAAAGAGCCATTTAATGCCATTTTCGGGCCCTAAAATTAACATTTGAACGGGTCTGTACATTTTTTCGTTTGAAAACCCCATTATGTTCCTTTTTGGGTTCCCCAGTACCTCCCTGCCAGATCCGACGAAAACTGGATTTGTATAAGGAACATACACACATATAAATATATACATTTCTTTTCTGTTCTATTTATATGGATTGTAATTTATTAACTCTACTAACACTTGATGTTAACTAATCGCAGTGATTTTATTTGGTGCTCTGGAATAATAAGGCAAAAATTTGGAAATTTTTGGTTGCTAGTGGCCAGTCATAACAATCGCCATTTTTATTCAAAGCACTGCTTAATATATTTTTTGAATTTGTTGAAATGAATAAGCTTGAATACAGTAATTGAATTTATATATTAATTGAACTAATACGTTTTAATCCAATTAACCGAGGAAAATTGCATCTCGATTTGAGTGGAAATAGTTGTTGTATACTTTTAGGATATTAATTTATTTTTGAAGATACGATAGAGGGGTGTTGTCAGATTTTTAATCGCCATTTTGTTTTCCATGTTAGTAGTGACTGCTTATTTTGTCATTTATTCGCCAATTACATTTCTTTTCACAACCTTGAATTATTTTCCATACTCGAAAATCAAGATTATTGAAGCTCCTTACTATATTAGTTCTTACTAGCTAATAAATATACTCTTATCAAAGAAAAACTCCTTCCATTTCCACGATCAGAAAAAAAAAATCAAAACGGAGTAACACGTTTCTCCACACACGTATAATGATAAGGAGAATAAAGTGACCTTAATTAATTTGAAATCACTTCACAAACATTACTACATCATCTACCTTATCTTCTAAGGCGGAGCTGAAGTCACGGTTACAGGGATACTAAGTACGAAAGGCTCTTGAAGAATCTTTTGTTCTCGCATAATTAATCATTAATGTCTGACCGTCCTTAATAAAAAAAAAATGCATTGCGATGGTGTTCAGTAACTTTTGTCAAAACTTTTATCGATACTTTGCCAATTTCAAGGATTGTTACTGTAAATGATGAATATGGCAGGTTTGTGTCGAAGGAGGAAAATCGTCAGAAATAACCCTGTGCGATAAAAATTTAATTTTGTTTTATAACAATGAGTTGAAAAGATGTTTTATTTTGAATTTGAACTGCAAAAAGCAAATACATAAAGTTCTTGTAACACGTACCATTTTAAAGTTATGAGGATTTTAATTCCAATAAAAGAATAAAGACTGAAATTTTCAAATTAAATCTAATCGCTTTTACTGGTCTGCATTTAAAATTTCAATTACAAACACCGTATTACCAGAAGACTTAAAAAATGTATATTGTAAACGAAAATAGCCCTGGTTTACTAATGGTTCCGAAAAATAAGCTGCACTTTTAAAAGAAAAGGACAAAAAATAAGTTTCTCCTTTAGTGAATTAATACATATCATATCGCAGAGACAACAAAATGCTGCACTGGAACAGTTATCCTACTTTGTATCACAGCAAAAAAGAGTAGGCTTTGGGAATTCAAATAAAGATTCTTTTTTACAATCTTTATTTACCACTTTTTAAATATAACACTGATTAAGAATTAAATAAAAGGATTTTTAAAAATGTTTGGGGGAACTTAACATTATTTTATTAAACTTAAAGATTCCACTTTGAAAAAAAAATATCTTGTATAAATGTTTTGTGTTTTAACAAAAACAAATGTCCTTCTAATTTGAAAAAAAAAAAAAAAAGAAAAGAAAAAAATTCTACAGGCTATTTCTCGGTTGTGTGTACATACCGGTTATGTAAAACACAATTAATGGCACATTATCTAAACTTTTAATGTTTTTTAATTTGTTTAACGCATTTAGACGCTCAAATGTGTCTTGATATAGAGATATTTGACTGAACATATCGTATGCAATACCGGACCAAAAATGCAATACCGGTATCCGTTATTTTTAAAACATGATACCCGGTATACCGGTATTAATACCGGTATTAGAAATTTCTCAAAGAAGGATCCAAAATATTGTTTCGTTGCCACGTTTCATAATTTTGTGCAAAAAGTGCATTAATTACGAAATTTTATTGTAAACAAATAATTATACAATGAAGAAACAGCTATTATAATAAAAATTCAATATTAGTAAGGAACAAAGGATTTTTTTCGATTTTGACTAACAACAGCATGAAACTCACTTGGGGCACACATTTCCTGTAGTTGAAAAACTTCCTGAAATCAAGCTTGACGGTGGTACGGTTAATAATGTGCGATACACCTCTTCTAGTAGCCTCGAAGTCCTTCATTTTCAAAAAATTCGGTCTCTTGTGTGTTGGTTTTGGATGCATGATTTTTTTTTCTTTTTTACTGGATGTAGTCTTCTTTTTTTTTTAACTTTATGTCTAGTTGTAATTTCTCTTTGATGAGCGGTTCTTTTCAAATATTAACATTATCTTCAACGATTTACCCTTGATTAGGATAGGCTTATGCTTGCTATTTATCATCCTTATAATAGGAAATTTACGATGAATTTCATTAAATTTGATTCTTTGTTAGTTTCTCTCATTCATTTTTGTTTTATTTTCAAATTTCATCATAAATATACAAATCTCAGAAAATATTTTCCACTTCACTATGCCATTACACCCAAACCTCTTTTTCTGCGGTCTTTTTTATGCAATTTTTTTGTGCGAGTTTTTTTGTGCTGTATATGAAAATTTCAACCAGATTGGGACTCAATTGACGATAGTATTTATAAAATGGACGAAGTTACTTATAAAACGAACAAACTTTTCTATGCGATTGTTTTATGCGGTCCCCATCCACCGCACAAAAAGAGGTTTGGCTGTGCTCTATACAAATTTTGAAATAATTTCATAATTGCTAAATACTATAAAGCTAAATAGCGAGACACTACAGCACACTAACACCGGAGACAACAAATTACCATTTGTGTTACTTACAAGAAATGATTTTTCACGAAATTCAGAACCGTTGAGACAAATATGAAAAAAATATGTCGTAAAGAATTGCTTCAATTTGTTATCAATCCGAATGAATTATTCACAGCACAAATACATTTGTTGTTATGCTTGAAATTAACTTCTGGATAAAGGGCGAGTGAAGGATTGAGGAAGTGGTAAAAATAAAACGTGGTGCACATAAAAGCACAAAAATGCGATTCATTACACATCTATTGATCGAAATATCATTTCATTTTGTACTCTTGCCGCTACTTTTGTTCACAGATAGCCAATGAATTCGTGCTTGTGAAGCCCAATTTTTAAATCAGTAGAATGAGTTCGGTACTGATTGATTTTTGTAAAAAAAGAAATGCACATCTATAAGAATAGTAGATATCTAATAAATTAATAAATATAATTGAAAACTCTTTCATTAAAAACTATTTATTTCAGATAATACCGAAAGTATAGGTATTTTCCCTCAGCAAATACCAGTATTACGAAATTGCAAAATAGCACCAAATATTGGTATTCGGTATACCGGTATTGCAATCACTAATTGCATAATTCAATATTTGGTTAATTTATACTACACGCCATAAATTTTCCATACCTCAATTATTACACAATCAAAAATTTAAATTTTTTATTTTCTTTTTCTTTTTTTGGCTTTAGTATCTGTTTCTCTCAAGTATATCAATCTCATTTCTTAAAAATTAATTTTGTATGTCTAAAGCATCAAAAATGTCGAAAGCATGTACTAACATCAAACACGATGCAATATTTTACTTATTACATATAACTAGACTGACCATAGTTTTTATCTTTAAAAGATATATGGTCGTCATTAAGAAAACAACTCTAAGAAAGTTTGTTGTCGAGAGCAAAATTTTCTTTCTTAAACTCTTAACGCTTGGAACCTTTCCAAATTTATTAGCGCAATTAAGAGATTTTTTCCCTTTGCTACACCATAAGCTAGGAATTCCGTCATCATTCTGTGAAATTGCAAAACAGAGTGAATAAAAAAAAAATATGCATGTTTTCTAATTAATGTTCTTGTAATTCTCATTTCTGGTGGTATTTTAGTCATTTTTTGCATTTTTGCTCTTTATTTAAAGTAAGTAAACAAAAGAAGAATGCACGTAAATTTTTAAAGCCTTCTCTTTTGCGTTTTTAATTTTAATAGCATAAAAAAATTCACAGACTTTAAAAAAGTTTTTTTAATTAAAAAAATTACAAATTTTATTTTTTCTCTTGCTTTTGATTCATTTTGAGGAAAAAAACGAAGTAACACAATAACAGTATCAAAATATGACATAAGGGCAATAATCTCAATGATCCCTATGAGAAAAGCTTTTAACCTCTTCAAATAAAGTTTCCACTTTTGATGAATATTTTTTAGCGTAGTTTATAAATTTATGCACTCTAATATCTTGAGTTGAATGACCATGTGATCTACGATAATTTTTTTGACTTTAGAGCTTAGCAGTTGAACATGTAATAAAACTCTAGTATCAATCTAAAATGATTTTCTTTCTCCTGAGCGTTTCAAGTGTTCAGGTTTAACCTGCAAAACCTCTGTTATTCTTCTGAAAGGGCGATAAGTTCCAATTTAATCTTTTGCGTGGTCCCTTAAAACTTTGGACAAACGTTTATGAAAATAGAGGTTTTGCAGGTTAAACCGGAACATTCCGAATAATAAGTATGCTCTTACAATTGGAAAAAAAAAAACCCGGTAATTTTTCTCTTTTTATTACTGGCTTATGCATGTAACAATTTAATCCATTGTACTGCAGATTAGATGTTTAAAGCATTTAAAGTCTACTTAAAAAATAAAAATGTAAACTTCAATGAATTATTTCACAAATATTCAGCAAGCGATTAAACCATAAGACTAGAATGTCTTGCACTGCTGACTAACTGTTTCATTTAACTTAATATTCATTTATGGCATTAAAGTCTTGATATTATTAGTTCAAAGAGTCTATCTGTTTTTAACAAAGATATCTTCTTTATTTTTAAAGTAATGCAGCCAAATTAGCTGAATGATTTAAGAAAGGTCACGGTATAGTTTGAAACTATTTCTTAAACTTTTTCGAGTTTTCAACTTTTGACGTAAACAATAGAGGTAAGTAAAGATAACTTACCTTTTCAAAATTTAGAAAATCGGAAATTTATTGGGAAAATTTCAGTACATAAAGGAAGAGTAATGCATTGAAAACTAAACTAGCATTGAAACTTTAACTTTATTTTAGGCAGTAAATTTGCACTTTTAAAACAAAGTGAAATTTTTTATTTATTTTTTCTTTCAAAGAGCGATGAAAAAACCTATAATGCTGTCTCTTGAAATGTTTTTTATTTGATTATTGAGCATATTTCTGATCGAAAGAACGATTAAATAAAAGAATGTAAGAGTCAATGACTAGATAATAAAACAATAAACGAATGCGTAAAGAAATGTACTACAAAAATAAATAAGTAAATTAAATAGTGAATGAATACGAGAATAATGGAAATGAATGAAAAAATAAGTGAACTGTTAAAATACGTATGGTTAATAAGTTAAAGTGACTACATGAGAAATTTAATAAATATTTAATAAGTAAACGAAATGACCTATTTCACTACACCCCTTCACTTTGCCCCGTAAGCACTTGAATGGTTGCACAGATCATTTAAAATGAAATCTGCTTAATATTAAATAAATAAATGCTGCACCTCAATAAGTAGGATTTAAAATATTATTAGTAGTAACTTTATCGTAATATAATGACCAAAAAATTTTCAACTTACAACAAATCGTTATAATGTGAACATCTGTTTTTAAAAATATTTTGCATTAGCAAATGCTTTGATTTTCAGAGCTAACTTTTTCTTCAGTGGAATAAACTGCATGTGTTACTACAAAGTTAACATTTATTACCAGATAGATGTATTTGCGTGTGCGTGGTTTATAATGTATGGTTGTACTTAGTTGAAGTCCAACATATACTGACGTAAAATCCACCATAAAATCAAAAATTAAAAACATACACTTATAACGGCATTAAACTGGAAGAACAATATATTTATTAATCAAGTGAAATCAAAAGATTGGACTTATACTTTGGTGCATAATCCGTAATTGAACAAGTATTGAAGTGTCGCGTGCAAGTATGTGAGTGGCAGATGTCATGCAGCAAAACGAGTAACAAGTAATACTTTCTTGATTGGCTTATGCCTTCATATCAGCAGTAAAAATAAGTGCCTAGTTCTTTATTGATGAACAAACTCCGTTTCTACAACTTGTATTATGAATTGTTTTTCATCAATGCTTGCATCAATGTATTTATAGAACTTTGACGTACATAATGCTCTGTATATGTGACATTTTCTTTAAATGCTAAATGGAGCGGTGTAATTCATAGCCTACTTTTCACCTGCATTTGTCATTCAAACATTTGAAGTGGTTTCCGTTTAAGGATTTAAGAAAATTCTTGAATTCATTGCAGTGAAATGATGTAACCTGTGTAATATCTTGAAAAATGATGATGCTTAGTGAAATCTATAATGAAAATCGCATGCACTTCGGAGTGGCATTAAAAAAACAAGATTATCCTCAAATAGCTGTAATTTATTTCGCTCATCAAAGTTTTTATTTTACATTCTTCCTTTTTTTTTTTTTTTTTTTGTCACACCATAATACGCAATTATCCTTACTGCAGAGAATTTACCTCCACAGTTTTTATGTGCTTGCTAAACTTTATAGACACGAATTTGGGAAGGAATTCATAATTTTCTCTTTAGGTTTATTGATTGAATTTTTTAATGATAAATTTTACACTAATCTGTAATACATATTGTTACAAATCCTGTAAATAGTAATTATTGTAGTAACGTAACCTGTAAATAGTTTCCCGTAATGAATATACAACCCCTTTTCATTCGGCTAAATTATACGCCCCCCTATTTTCTTTTCTTTTCATCGATAAAATTTGTTAACGGTCTACGCATTTCGCGAAGAGGTAAGAATGTTGTGGAAAATTCTTCGATGTTTATAAAAGCGTCCTGCGTGATAAAGAGAGTTAGTTTCGATTGAGAATTTGTACTGAGAGTGTGTATTAGCTCTGTTTGTAGCGAAGCATTTCGCTGTGTTGTTTTCGTATTTGGAAGTAAATACGTGTGTAACCGTTGAGTTTACGGTGTTGAGTGATATTTGCTTAATTGCTGATGATTATTTTAGCAGTTGTTAACGATTTCTCCTGTACATAGTGTAAATAAAGCTCCTGTGTTTTTATCAAGAACTGTGTCATCCTTTCAAGAAAGTTGGAAGTCTCGCCGGATCCGTTACAATTGGCGCCCAACGTGAGGCTTCTTCCGGACTTTCTTGGAGTAAGTGTGACTTTGGACATTTTTTTCATAAAGACTGTTTGAGTTTATATACTTTGTTTTTATGGTGATTACTCGCGCAATGGATGACCAATTAAAACATTTTCTGGAAGCAATTAATGCTGCGAAAAGCGACTTGGCTGAAAGTTTGGCTGCAAATCAAGAACAATTAAAAAATGACATTGCGGCTAATCAAGAACAATTGAAAAGTGATTTAATGGTACTGAAAAATGATTTAGCTTCTAACCAAGAGGAAATTAAAAACGATCTTACTTCGGTAAAGACTGTAATGGAAAATAAATTTAATGAGATAGAGCATCGACTTGATGCTTTTGATGAAAAATTTGAAACAGTAGAAAACCGTATCGCAACAGTTGAAAATCATGTGGATGAGAAAATTAAAAACTTGGAAAGGAGATTGGCGATCGCGGAAAGCAGCTCTGTACAGTTTGGCGCTCCCACATCGGTTGCTCGACCGTCCATTAAACTTGCCACATTTGATGGGAAAACTTCGTGGCAGGTTTACAAAACTCAATTCATGATAGTGGCGGAAGCGAACGGATGGGACTCTGCTACCAAGGCCTGCCATCTTGCAGCATCCCTGAGAGATGACGCAGCGGACATTCCTCAGACCCTTCCGGACCGCCAGCGCCTGGATTTCGCCGCCCTCACATCTGCGTTGGAGCTTCGCTTCGGTGAGAAGTGCCAGAAAGATTTCAGCCGACTCCAGTTGAAGTCCCGTTTCCAGAAAACCGGGGAAACCCTGCAAGAGCTAGCGGCGGACGTCGAGAGACTGTCTCATCTTGCTTTTTGCGACTGTCCTGCGGATGTTCGAGACAACCTGGCACTCAACTACTACATCGACGGGGTTCGAGATCCGGAAATCCAGAAAACTCTACGGATGGCGGATGTCAAAGACCTGAGTTCTGCTGTTGTGTATGCGATGAAATTGGAGGCCGCCCAGCAAGCAACCCGCAAGGATCGCCATTCAATCCGCGGCGTGAAAACTGATGAGCCTGATCCGGTTTCGTCACGCTTTGCTGAACTGGAAAAGCAAATAAAAGAAATTGCAGGAATCCTCAAAAGGACTTCGGCTCCCAAGTACCAAAATGGACAATCACTTAAGTGCTGGAAATGTGGCGGCGAGGGTCACTTACGAAGAAACTGTGAAGCTCGCCAAGAAACCAGAGGGAAGAGCACCTCTCCCTCGCAGGTCCAGGAAAACTAAGCCATGGCAATCTCGCGGGGCGGAGGTCGCCAAATTGGAATGAGCCCCATCTTAAAGTTTTCCAGATTTCATCGACGAGTGGCGGCAGTAATGGACTGTTTGTTTACGCATACGTAAACGGGTTTCCCTGCGAACTGATTATTGACACTGGAGCCAATGTTACAATCATTAGAACAGATGTGGCTCGTCAATTTGGACTCAACATTCTATGGACGCCGCCCTGCGTTACCCTCCAAACTGTGACAGGTGACAAGATCGAGATTGAAGGTAAAGTAAACTTAGAAATTGTGTTTGGAAATGCCACTTACCATCATACGGCATTCGTTGCTGCTATCACGGACCCCTTCATTCTCGGATTGGACTTTTTAAAGAAGTATGACTTCAACCTCGACTTCAAGACTAATGAGCTGCACTCGATGAGAGAAGACATAGCCGTTTTCCCCGCAGAAAGTGATGTAAAATCCGCTCATCAAATAATAGCCCAAACAGATTTATCGATTCCCTCAAAGTCAGAATCATTAATATCTGGCTCCATTGAAGAAAGCAATAGTTTTCGATTTGGACTCATTGAATACCCCAACCTAAACAATAACCTAAAAGGAGTGCTGGTAGCATCTACGCTTGTGGACCTTTCTAAGGATATAATTCCTGTGAGAGTCGCCAACGTGAGTGAAAGGCCAAGGAATATCCGAAAAGGTGAAGTGTTGGCAACTTGTACTCCAGTAAACTGCATCATTAGAAGAATCAATTCCCCTGAGACTGTGTCTTCTCAGTCCTTGACATCGAAGTTAATTGGGAGTGCGCCGTTATCGAATGATCAAAGAACTGCTGCGGAACAATTGGTGGACGACTTCAAGCATCTGTTTTCATCTACATCGGAGGATGTGGGCCGGACGGATTTAACGCAGCATAGGATCTATACTGGAGAACACCCCCCTATTAAACAGCATCCAAGACGACTACCGTTTGCCAAGAAGGAAGAGGTCGAGACCCTCCTGAAAGAGATGCAGGAGAATGATGTCATCGAACCCTCGTCCAGTCCTTGGGCCTCTCCCATCGTCTTGGTCCGAAAGAAAGATGGCTCCACCAGATTTTGTGTCGATTACCGGCGGCTGAATGAAATCACCAAGAAAGACAGTTACCCTCTTCCACGGATAGACGACACCTGGGACACT
Source organism: Uloborus diversus (assembly GCF_026930045.1). NCBI lineage: Eukaryota > Metazoa > Arthropoda > Arachnida > Araneae > Uloboridae > Uloborus > Uloborus diversus. Next base: position 143,476,001 of record NC_072732.1, read on the forward strand.
CTTTCCGGACACAAGTAGTTTTCGACCCTGGACTTGAAGAGCGGCTACTGGCAGGTTGAGATACACCCTGATGACCGAGAGAAGACAGCGTTTACAACTGGACAAGGCTTATGGCAGTTTAAAGTGATGCCCTTCGGCCTCTGCAATGCACCAGCTACGTTCGAGCGTCTTATGGAGACAGTATTAAGAGGATTTTCCTACGAATCCTGTCTGGTCTACTTAGACGATATCATCATCGTGGGACGCAGTTTCGAAGAACATCTGGCAAATCTTAGGAAGGTGCTGCAAAAGCTTAAGGAAGCCAATCTAAAGTTAAGCCCGTCCAAATGTAATTTGTTCCGCCGGGAAGTGAACTACCTTGGTCACATCATCTCTTCTGAGGGTGTACAAACCGATCCAGAAAAGGTATCTGCTGTCAAGAGTTGGAGTCGTCCCGAAAACATCCATCAGCTGCGAAGTTTCCTGGGGCTCTGCACGTACTACAGGAAGTTTGTAAAGGGTTTTTCCAACATTGCACGACCTTTGCATAAGCTGACGGAGAGCAAGCAAAAGTTTGATTGGTCCAAAGAATGCGAAGATGCATTTCTACGCCTGAAAGAGGCTTTAACATCAACGCCTATCCTCAGCCTGAAAAATCCTTCATCCTGGACACTGATGCGAGCAACGAGGGCATCGGAGCTGTTTTATCCCAAGAAATTGACGGAAATGAACATGTCATCGCTTACTGGAGCAAATGCTTATCAAAGTCGGAGCGAAATTACTGCGTCAACAGAAAGGAGTTACTGGCCATAGTGAAAGCTGTAGAACACTTCCATCATTACCTCTACGGCCGAAAATTTCTGCTTCGGACAGATCATGCCTCATTAACTTGGCTTTTGAACTTCAAAAATCCGGAAGGCCAGATAGCCAGATGGATACAGCGGCTCCAGGAATATGACATGGAGATCAAGCATCGAAAAGGGTTATCTCACGGTAATGCTGACGCTTTATCAAGGAGACCCTGTCCTGAGAACTGCCACTATTGTTCCCGAATTGAGAAACAGTATGGAACGGCTAGCCCTACCGCCTATCAGGTGACAGTGACTCCAATATCATCAGAACCTGATCCATGGAGTGACGACCAAGTTCGAAAAGATCAACTTGAAGACCCCGACATAAAACCAATTTTGGAGTTCATGGAAAGTGACAATCGGCGACCTAGCTGGCAGGACGTTTCTATCTTCAGTCCTGCAACAAAAAGATACTGGGCTTTATGGAATTCACTCCACTTACAGAACGGCGTACTGTACCGAAAATGGGAATCTGATGACGGCAAAACATCTAGGTTGCAGTTACTACTTCCCCGATCAAGGATTTCAGATGTTCTGAAAGAAATACATAGTAGTGCGACTGGAGGACATTTTGGTGTATTGAAAACCCTCAATAAAGTTCGGGAGCGCTTCTTCTGGAGCAAGGCGAAGGATGACGTGGAGAAGTGGTGCCATTCTTGTGACGCCTGTGCTGCTCGTAAAGGACCGAAGAAGAGAAGCAGAGGGAAGCTACATCTGTACAACGTTGGAGCTCCTTTCGAACGAATTGGGATCGACATCCTGGGTCCTCTACCAAGAACTGCTGATGGGAACAAATACATTCTTGTTTCCATCGACTACTTCACCAAATGGCCGGAAGCATATCCCATTCCAGATCAAGAGGCTACCACCGTAGCAGAGACTCTAGTCCAAAATTGGATCTCGAGATATGGAACACCTTTGCAGATTCATTCCGATCAAGGGAGGAATTTCATCTCTGCTGTGTTTAAGGGCCTATGTCAAATTTTCGGAATTGAGAAAACTAGGACAACATCACTACACCCACAATCGGACGGCATGGTGGAGAGATTTAACCACACAATCCTGAATAATCTCTCGCTTATGGTATCCAGAAATCAACAGGATTGGGACAAGAAGCTACCTTTGTTCCTGCTGGCATACCGCAGTGCTGTCCACGAGACTTCTGGATTTGCCCCATCTCAGATGCTCTTCGGACGAGAGCTTCGGCTGCCTTGTGATCTCGTCTTCGGTCGTCCTCGGGATGCGCCTGCATCGCCTGAGGAGTACATTCAGGATCTCCAGGACCGATTGGAAGACGTTCATAACTTCGCACGAGAGGGAATCAACATCGCGGCGGAGAAGATGAAGACCCGATACGACACAAGGTCTACTGGACATGAATTCAACGAAGGCGACAAGGTTTGGTTATGGAATCCCATCCGACGGAAAGGTCTGTCACCCAAATTGCAGTCGCATTGGGATGGACCCTACAAAGTCCTTAACCGACTAAATGACGTCGTAGTGAGGATCCAAAAATCACCTAATGCAAAACCTAGGGTTGTACATTATGATCGGTTAGCCCCATACTATGGCCATAGTTCATGAGTATTACGTAAACAACCATGGTTGATAACATAAATGTTGTAGATAATTTTTTTGCTTTTAATGTTTAGTAATATTTCTTGTTATTATTGTGTTTCCTATGCATTATTGGTTACTATTTAATGTGTGTATTTGTGAACATGTGATAGAAGTTTGGCACCCTTTCTGGGGATTGTACTGCCCGGGACGTGCAGTCCTTAGGAAGGGGGCATTGTTACAAATCCTGTAAATAGTAATTATTGTAGTAACGTAACCTGTAAATAATTTCCCGTAATGAATATACAACCCCTTTTCATTCGGCTAAATTATACGACCCCCTATTTTCTTTTCTTTTCATTGATAAAATTTGATAACGGTCTACGCATTTCGCGAAGAGGTAAGAATGTTGTGGAAAATTCTTCGATGTTTATAAAAGCGTCCTGCGTGATAAAGAGAGTTAGTTTCGATTGAGAATTTGTACTGAGAGTGTGTATTAGCTCAGTTTATAGCGAAGCATTTCGCTGTCTTGTTTTCGTATTTGGAAGTAAATACGTGTGTAACCGTTGAGTTTACGGTGTTGAGTGATATTTGCTTAATTGCTGATGATTATTTTAGCAGTTGTTAACGATTTCTCCTGTACATAGTGTAAATAAAGCTCCTGTGTTTTTATCAAGAACTGTGTCATCCTTTCAAGAAAGTTGGAAGTCTCGCCGGATCCGTTACAATATTAAGTTCTTCTTTGTGATAAAAGATATTTTAACTGCACTCTATAACAAAAAAATCGACGCACCAAAAAGCAATCATCCAATTGCTTTGAAATTTTGTATGCATGAGTGTTTTGATTAGATATGCAAATGATTAAAATTTGGTGTCCAATGAATGAATAGTTTGATCTCCAGCGCATCGAAACTGAGCATCCAGCAGATGTATATAAAGAGTAATTCTTCAAGAGTTGTTAAAACTTTTGTTTCGATTGCGATTCAGATTACCTTTCAACAACTTAAGAATGCCTCGTCGCATGATTCGTGCTCATTACGAGCAACTGTCAGAGTTTAAAAGAGGTCCTATCATTAGATTGAAAGAGGCCGGTTGGTCAAATCGGAGACTCGCTCGTCATTTGAGTTGAAGCAATGCGGCGATTCGAAGATGCTGGCAAGGATAATTGGAAAATGGCAGAGTTCAGCGTCAGGATGTCAGCGGTCGACCTAGGGTTACAACAGATCGTGATGACAAAGCGATTGTCCGATCAGCTGCCACAGCGCTTTATTCATCTCTATGAAACTTCAGACATTCAACCCAAACACCAGTATCCATCATGACCATTTACAAACGGTTGGGACAACGAAATCTACGCTCGCGCCGACCGTTACGCCATCTGCCACTGACGCCGACGCACTGCTGAACCAGATTACAGTGGTGCATGGCTCGATCAGGTTGGAATGGTGCCGACTGGGGACGTAAAGACTTTAGCGACCCCTGCTTCCAACTGTGTCATGACGTTCATCGAAGACGTGTTTGGAGACACCCAAAGCAGAGGGGGGATCCTGGTTTCACATTTGCACGCCACACAGATCCTCAACAAGGCATTATGTTCTGGGGTGCCATTTCCTTTGATAACTGGACCCCTTTGGTCGTAATTAGAGATACACTTACTGCACAGTGGTACGGTCGACGACATTCTAAGACCTGTTTTGCTGCCGTTCCTTTTGCAGTACCCTCGTCTAGTTTTCAGCAGGACAATACCAGATAACATACGGCACGTGTTGCTATGAACTGTCTGCAAGCTTGTCAAATTCTTCCGTGGCCTGTCTAGATCGCTAGATCTCTCTCTCTTCGAGCATGTCTGGGATATGATGGGATGGCGATTGCATCTGGCAAGGAATGTTGATAACCTCGTCCGACAATTGGAGCGAATTTGGCCGCAAATACCGCAGGACACCCTCCGGGAGCTTTATCGGTGTTTGCCACGCTGTGCTTCAGCTTGTATCCAGGCTAGAGACGGGTCGATAACCTATTGAACTTGTTACTGTAACTCTGACATAAATTATTCAATTGTTCTGCGAATTTAATCATTGACTATTCTGTGTGTTGTCTTCCTATCCACCCATTTTCGTCTCAATCGGATCCCTCCTTCTTGGTGCGTCAATTTTTTTGTTAGAGTGCATTTTTTAATACAATTTCAAAATTAGATTTCGGAGCATAATATTCCAAAGACGGACCATGAGTTAAATGCTGTTTTAAAATTTGAAAAAAAAAATCGAAAAACTATTTTTACACCTAGAAGAGTAATACAATGTTCAGTCAAAATAAAACATTTAATTACAAGAAAAGTTTTTTTCGATCCTGCGCTGTCGCGAATTTACTTAATCTGATTTTTTTTTTAATTTTTTTTTTAATTTATAAAAAGTGAAAACCGAACAATGAATACTGTTTGAGAAAAATTAATATATTGGTGTTTTGAAAATTAACTTACCACATGAGTTTATATATTTTTCATCTTTATGAGGCCACCTTCGTAATAATTATATAGTTACCATTTAAACGGTGTAATTTTTTTAATTTCTCAAATTTAATAGATTCAAAGTGAGTTAAAATAAAGTAAGAAGAAATAATCTTTTAGAAAATATATCTCAAATCAAAGTTCTAAGAACTTAAACACAATAAATTAAAATATATTTTTACCTGGAAATTAGAACTGCGCCACGTCATAATTAAAATTTATGCATACAGTGGCAACCGATCATGGTAATATCTTCAAATTAAGCCACTTTATCTTATGTTACATTTTTTACAATTCAGTACAACTGTTTAGATAAAAAATAGAATTCATTCTAATATTTGGGGATGTTCTACCTTAAGAGAAATGGTCGTTACAACTACCTTCGAAAATTGGTACAACTACCTTTTAAAATTGGAATGTTTTCTTACTTTTCATTCATAATAAAACAAACTACTTCAACAAAAACCAAATAATGTTGCCCAAAAATTTTAAAAGATACAAAAAGCTTATCAACGACTTCATTTAAACCTTTAAAAATTATCATTTCATATACGTCCTAAACAAAAACAAAAAATAAAACTCAAAAAATCAGCAAAGGAATGGAAAACAAAAAAAAAGTGTTTTCTTTTTTGTTTACGAAATTCATAAAACATTACTAATTCTCTTTCTTAACTCAAACACTCTCTTATTTGAGAATGACGTCTTACTTTAAACATATCACTTAGAATCTAGACAAGATAATTCTCTGCTTGCTGAAATGTTGATCTAGGAGATTTGTGAGCGAGATTATTATTAAGTCTCTTCTAAGAACTAAATAATCATACTGGAAAAACCGCAATTCACTTTTTATGCGTAAAAACAAATAGAACTGTCGCGAAGAATTCCCTGGCGGTGTTAGAAAATTTCATTTAAATAAAAGTAACGTTTTTTCCTACCCCAGATGCGATTTACTGGAACTGTTTTTCAGAAAACCAATCTTAAAGTAATTTTCTAACATTGAAGTGACCCTATCTTTTTTTTCAAATAATTAACAGATTAATTCTATGTTTTCATTTGTAAGACTTTTAAACCAATTATTTTGTTAATTTGTGAATTTTTTAGTTGAAGGATTTAAATATTGTTTTTCAGTGTCTACATGATTAGTTTACTTTATATGCTTGCAATGGCCTTTTATATTTTAGAGAAATGTACTAGGTAAATTCGAATTTAATCTTGCGTGTCTTATTTTGTTTGTTTTGGTCCAGCATCTTAAAGAAATACTTCTGTAATAGGGTCATTAAAGGTAAATGGAAACATAATTCCATAATTTTAACTTTAGATCCATCGCTTTTTTTAAAGATGAATTGAGACGCACAATTTTGTGCATTGTGTCGAAGACTACACTCTGTGAAAGTAACTAGGTGTGAAAAGTTTGTTTTTATGACTTAATTTGTTAATTAAATGCTTCCTTTTACCACAGCGTGTTTTCTTTTACCCCAAAGACTTCTGTAAATAGAAACGCCCCATTTATTTCCCAATAAGGATGAAGTAGGTAGACAGTCGCACTAGAGACAATAAGTTTAGATGCCCGCACTAACAATAGTCAGTCTGTGACCTGTAGGTCGCTTGCGACTCACTAAATCCTTCTATTGCAATCTAAAATCATTAAAATATCATACAAAACATTTAAATTGTATGGTTAATTTATGTAAAATACACAAAAAAGGGTATTTTACCTTAAATTTAGTCACACAAAAAATATGAAGAGTGAAAAACTACGTTGTTTCCATTTACTCCAGAGTGCAATATTTATGGAATACACCTAAACTACAAATCCAAAATAGGTGAGATGGTGAAATGCAAAATTAAATATTGTTTTGTAAGCTCTTACATAAGAAGATATAGAGTAATATTAGGGGAAACCAGTTACTTCGCATTTGTCGACGTATTTTAAAGGTCAATTTAAGATCATTTAAGTTTAAAAAATATTTTTTCACATTGTCATCTTTAAAAAATGATGACGCCTAAACAGTTGTTGGGGAACATGCGGAACTCTAGGAATATCTCTCATACGCTACCCAATCCTCACTTACTAACAGTTTAGTTTAAAAAACTATCACAAAAAAGTGATAATAGAGTTGGTATGCTTTTATCCGATTCAATATATTGTTACTCCAACTCAACCTACGAGGGCAAATAACAAAGTCTCTGTGCCTATTTTTTTTGGCCAAAAATAGTACATACAGGTATTTACAAATATACGTAGTATGCTACGTACCTTACGTTATTTCTCCACATAGTCACAACACCAGTTCAGACATTTGACCCATCGCAGCACTAAATTAGAGATCCCCCTGTGGTAGAATTATTTCCGGCTGCCTGTGGAATCACTGTCGGACTACGTTTTGGCTTCTGTACTGCCAGAAACTTCTTCACAGGACCGAAATCGTAAAAATCACTAGGGGCCATGTCTGGACTGCAGGTGCATTTAACTGTGAATTGCAATGAGCTTTTGTCCCTTGCTCCATACAAAACGAATAACACTTCGCTACTCAGCAGCTGTGGATGTCTCAAGAACGACCGTCATCTTAAATGACTGATAGCAACTGCGTTCTTTGGATCAAAAGGCAGATACGGCTGGGATGGTTCAAGGAACTGTCGCTCTTATGTTTGCTTTGTATTCACAGTCGTATTTTGTCTGAGAAAAAAAAGGCGCAAACATTATTTGATTTGCCCTCGTGTATACCTTATTTATATTATAGACATGCTGAGACGATGAACTGTGAATACCAGAAGCATACGAGATTAAAGTCTCGTAGTTAGTATTATCATCAATTCTTTGAAGGCAACTTTGCCAGTAAATAGTTTTGTGGTGGACCCAATCATTATGTGTGTCCCTAGTAGGATACTGAGTGAAGTTAACATCAAAATATTTGAGGGGTTTTCTATGTTTTACAAAACAGTCTTTGAATAAAAGGAACGACGAGTAAATCAGATTACGAGGAACCTTTAGCATTAAAGTCATAGTTTTCTCCTTAGAAACCTTCAGTTAGTGTTTCAATAACCAGTCATGAAGAGTAGAAAAAAAAATTATCTCTCGTTCTCTTGGAGATGATGAGTAGTTTGTGAGAACTTGTAGAACAGTACTGGATTTTAATGGGAATGTTTGTCTTTATAAGTACAAATAAGTGATTTTGACACAAATTTTGCAATTGGTTTAATAATAGAGCACATTATTGCAAACCAATGTCTGACTGTGTCATTTTTTTTTTCATAACTCACAAACACTCAGGAAATAAAGTACTATTCTAACTCAGTAGAAAATAAAAAGATATACTATTCTAACTCAGTAGAAAAATAAAAAGATGTTAAACTACCTTTTCATTTGGAATTCAGAAATACATAACCAAACATGTTTTTATTTGGTAGACAGGGTATCTTATAGACAAAACTTCAATTTTGTAGGTGAAATAAAAGAGTTATGATGTATCAAATATTTCGGTTATACATTTTTGAAAAACATATTTAAGACAAAAAAAAAATGATGAAACATGATTGCAAACTTCATCGTAAAATGTTCTTCAAATCATATTAACAAATAATATAAATGTTTGAAGTGACAAACAAAAAATAGAGTTGAAGTGGTGAACAATAATATATTTTGTAAAAAATCGGAAAAAAATTTGCTTTTCCGAAGAGAACACAGTTGAAAAAGTGAGCCAGTTCCAATCTTCCAATCTCTATTTGTTAGTGTTGTCAATCGATTGTGTCGAAAAATTCTTGCACATTAAATAAAAAGCTGAATGTAAAGAGTCAACCTCAGAAAAAATATCCAGTAATTTAATCAATTATTAAATGCAGCTGCTAAAAGCTTATGTCTGGTATGTATACTGGACACCGTGTTTGAAAGGGTTAACGTAATTAGCATTTTTTAATTTACCTTATTAAATTTATATAATAGTTCACAAGATGTATGTAGTATATGATAACATAATTCAATATTCAATAAAATGTTGTTTCTAATTAAATTGGTTCTAAAAAAAGTCGTTCGTGAGATCATCTTTACTAATAACTAGAAAGTCGCTCGTCATGGTATGACGGGTGAAAATTTGCTTCTATGTACATTTGAACGCAGCGATGGCCTGTTTGGTGATATTTTGGTAGTTTAAGTTAAATTTGGCAGTTTAACCCTAACTAGAGTGGATTAAACATTAACTCTAGTAGATAGCGCTCATTGTTGACCATTTTTACGTTTCTTTATTCTTCTAAAATGACAGTCTTACCAGTAAAACAGTTCAATCACTGGATCCAGTTCAGCCTTGTCAAGATAAAGCATTTCCCTGCATGGTAAACATTACCAAAACATATTATCAAATTACCATGCCGTAGCACGAGATTCATTGTTGAAACACGCGGGTTACTTTAACATAGGCTATTATTTATATGAGGATAAAGCTGAAAGACTCTCTGTCTGGATATCTGTGACGCGCATAGCGCCTAGACCGTTTGGCCGATTTTCATGAAATTTGGTACAAAATTAGTCTGTAGCATCGGAGTGTGCACCTCGAAGCTATTCTTCGAAAATTCGATTTTGTTCTTCCTATATTTCAATTTAAAGAAAATTTTACCGAGCAAATTATCACATCGTGGACGAATAAATTACGAAATTATCATAACGTGGAATCGTAGCATGGGTAAGCAAATGAATATCGCAAACTGGCGAGAAAATTCATTATCCATTATTTGTAAATATACAGAAGAACCAAATGACCTCTTAATTTTCTACAACGGGGAAAGCCGTGCTGGTACCAGTAGTGAGTAATAAATTGAAAGTAATGTTTTGTTAAACGGATCCTTAAATACAAGGTATGCTAAAGAAAGTGAATAAAGTTATTAGCACTTAAACTTTGGGAACTATTGCAATAGGGAAAGAATCAGCTCTATGGCAATTCTTATCAGAAATTCAGAACTATTTCTGTGCAAACGACACCTTCAGAGTTTCTTTTCCCTATAATAAACAGTAATTTACAAGTTAAAGTTTTTTTATACGTATGTAAATCGTCGTGGAAGAAAGGAAAGTGTTACAAAAGGAAAAATAATAACATTTTTGTGCTGCAAACAGGACAACAGGAGACATTTTTGTTTTTGTGAATAGCACAGATAAAAGGATTTTACCACTTTTTTTGCACAATGTACAAAGAAAAGAGAATAGTTTTGTGGAAAAGCCAGCGGATACCTTCTCCTTTTATGCATCAATAGCGTTTTAGGAGCTCTTAGAGAAATAATAAAACTGAAATGAAGAAAAATTTATCTTTAAGTGTATTGCTGTCCTTAAAAGGAATAACTTTTTGAGATATCCTTGAGTGCGAATACTTTTTTAAAGGTTTTGTTTTGTTTCATTTTATCAAGATCAGTTCTTTAGAAAAAGGCAATCTTAACTGTAATTTACTAATAGCATCATGATGTGTAGTTTTTTTTAGATTATACTGATTAATCTAATGTACGTAAATTTTTGTTTAGAAAATAAACAATCTTTTTTTAAGCTCAGTGAAATAATAATAATAATAACATTAATAACAGCAGTCAAAAGTAATAGAATTTTTAAAGTTATTTATAAAAAACAAGTTCATGTGTAACAGATGGGAAAACTATGATCTTGAAAATAAATTTTATGAAATACAATTAAATTGTACATTTTGAAATTTGTTAAGAGTTTAGTGAATTTCATAAAATGTGCATCATGAAACAAGTTACCAGAGGTAGTTACGTTCTGATATTGTTCCTTTGACATAACTAGAAATGTGATGAAAAAAAAGTAAAGTAAATAAAGTTCAGATTGCCAAAATGCTGCAAATAGCTATTTAATGACAACTAAATCGAGAGTTAACACATTGATGTTCATTTACGACTTTCTTGTTGTGTGTTGAGTACATTCAGTTTCAAAAAAATTCATATCCCCCCCCCCCCCTGAAAAATGTATCACAACGTCAATCATTTTGGCACTAAAGACGAGGCACTTTAACAGCTATGAAATAGCTATTTGCAGCAGTTTAATTACAGTTTATGGTTTATTAACGTTGTTTTTTTTTTCATTTCAATCATATTTTAGCACAATTTGATTATTTCCCCCTCTATTACTAGATGAGTTCAGATACGAAGATTTACTTTGAGAGTTAAGAAGGGCAAAAAGAATTATTTATTCGTGACAAAAATTCTGTCTCTTTTTATTACATTTACCGTAATACGACCCCAAAATTAATAAGAAAGATTCAGATCTTTGTTCTTTGCATTTGTTTTTACGTTCTTGCGTCTTTTTACAAAGAACCCCAAAGAAATGACTTGAATCAGTAATTACCACATCTCGGGAGAAACGACAGTGAAAAGATTCCGCTTTTACTTTATGAATTTCATAAATTGCATGAATTTATTTAATCAAAAGGGATTTTGATCGCTGACAAAAGAATATCTGCGATTACAAAGGCGTCAGAACTTTTTCTCTTGCATCAAATTTCATTCATTTAATGAGAATAAAGCAACAAAATCCAACCTTACTACATGATGGAAAGAATTTCATGATTATAACTGAGAAATCTGAAATTAGAAAAGATAGATTTTTTTTTACATGCGTCAGATTTCTTTTGATCAGTTGTCTGAATTCTGATTTCATAGATAACAAGGATAAAAAGAACAAAGGAATATTTCTCGTTTTGTTCTACAGCTAAAGTGTGAGATTTTTTTCCCTCGATTCGATAACAGCATCATTAAGAAGACATTTTCCATCACAGATTTATTCACTTTTTAATTGAATTATCAAGATTTAAATAAAGGAAAGTTCGATGGGTAATTTAATGATTTCTTGTGTTTATTACCACAAGCAAAATTTTTAAAAGTATTTCTTTCAAGACAAATGGCGTGGCGAATATGTGATCAACCTATGTTTATTTTAAAATATACAGCATTTTGTGATTAAATGACATATTTACTTGAAATTTTCTTTTGAATGGTATTTTCATTTTTTTATAATGATTTATGTATGAACTTAAAATCAGTTTAACATTAAAAAAAAAGGAAGTATGGAGCAAAGATAGTTAAAGTTCTTTTGTAAGGAAGTCTTTTATAGTCTGACCACGAAGAAATGATCCATGGCAATCATTTTTAAAAAATTCCATTCCTAAAAATGGGTAGATAAGGAAGTAAGGACGCGTGCCATATTTTGGTACTCAGCAACATTTTGGCGATATGGAAAAAAAAGTACCCTTAGTATTTTTTCGTTATGTGATTATTTAGAACTAAAAGCTTTAAGTTGCAGCATAAACTGCATTGAGTTGGTGAAAAAGTAAAAATGATCATCTTTGCATTCATTTTTGCAACCCTACTCTCGCCAATTTTTAATTGAAATTAATTAATAGGAGGCATTGTTATATCTGACCAATGAATGCTAAAAGAAATAAGAAAGAACCCACTTACGCAAGATGTGACCTGTCCAATGAGACATCTGCCTTGCCGCCCAAAATTAAAATTCTTTACTTCTTTGACGAATTTCTTAAATTTCAGAGTGACGTATTCAAGGTCTAAAGCCTTGGTGGTGCGTAAAGGTACGCACTTGAGAATTCCGTTCGAACTTTCTTCTGCATAACGCCCCTTCACGAATTGGACAATGGGGTCGTTTCCAGAATTTTAAAAGTATTTTTTTTTCTGAAAGAGCATGCTTAAAAACTTAAATCGCTACGCTTTCAATGTTTACACTGAAATACAATGTTGCCATTCACAGAACAAAATATTTAATACGCATTTTTAATCACGTGTATTGGCAACGATATAGTTGATAGTAAGCGTAGAGCGCAATTTTAATTCACTTCTTGATTATCATAACGTGGAAACGCGGTAGTAAGATGCGCCAAAAAGCATCATTTGTGACGTCATGAAGTCCACGCCATGTTTGAAAAATCGGACATTTTAAAAAATTAATTAAAAAATAACTGTTGGGAAAATGAAAGTATTGTAACGGATTCGGTGCGACTTCCACTTTCTTGAAATGAAAACAGTTCTTGATAAAAACACAGGAAATTTATTTACACTATGTACAGGAAAGATCTTCAACAACTGCCAAATTATTCATCAGCAATTAAGCAATTATCACACAACACCGTAAACTCAACGTTTACACACGTATTTACTTCCAAATACGAAAACAACACAGCGAAATGCCTCGCAATAAACAGAGCAAAAATGCACTCAGTTCGAAATCTCAATCGAAACTCTCCGTTTATCCATCGCTAACGGCTTTTATAAACATCCAAGAATTTTCTACAACATTCTTTCTGCTTCGAGAAATGCGTAGACCGTTATCAAACTTTATCAATGAAAATAAAAAGAATAGGGGGTTGTATACTTTAGCCATATGTTAAGGGGTTGTATATTCATTACGGGAAATTATTTACAGGTTACGTTACTACAATAATTACTATTTACAGGATTTGTAACATTGCCCCCTTCCTAAGGACTGCACGTCCCGGGCAGTACAATCCCCAGAAAGGGTGCCAAACTCCTATCACATGTTCACAAATACACACATTAAATAATAACTAACAGATACAGAAAACACAATAATAACAAGAAATATTACTAAACATTAAAAGCAAAAATTATCTACAACTTTTATGTTATCAACCATGGTTGTTTACGTAATACTCATGAACTATGGCCATAGTATGGGGCTAACCGATCATAATGTACAACCCTAGGTTTTGCATTAGGTGATTTTTGGATCCTCACTACGACGTCATTTAGTCGGTTAAGGACTTTGTAGGGTCCATCCCAATGCGACTGCAATTTGGGTGACAGACCTTTCCGTCGGATGGGATTCCATAACCAAACCTTGTCGCCTTCGTTGAATTCATGTCCAGTAGACCTTGTGTCGTATCGGGTCTTCATCTTCTCCGCCGCGATGTTGATTCGCTCTCGTGCGAAGTTATGAACGTCTTCCAACCGGGCCTGGAGATCCTGGATGTACTCCTCAGGCGATGAAGGCGCATCCGGAGGACGACCGAAGACGAGATCACAAGGTAGCCGAAGCTCTCGTCCGAAGAGCATCTGAGATGGGGCATATCCGGTAGTCTCGTGGACAGCACTGCGGTAGGCCAGCAGGAACAAAGGTAGCTTCTTGTCCCAATCCTGTTGATTTCTGGATACCATAAGTGAGAGATTATTCAGGATTGTGCGGTTAAATCTCTCCACCATGCCGTCCGATTGTGGGTGTAGTGGTGTTGTCCTAGTTTTCTCAATTCCGAAAATTTGACATAGGCCCTTAAACACAGCAGAGATGAAATTCCTCCCTTGATCGGAATGAATCTGCAAAGGTGTTCCGTATCTCGAGATCCAATGTTGGACTAGAGTCTCTGCTACGGTAGTAGCCTCTTGATCTGGAATGGGATATGCTTCCGGCCATTTGGTGAAGTAGTCGATGGAAACAAGAATGTATTTGTTCCCATCAGCAGTTCTTGGTAGAGGACCCAGGATGTCGATCCCAATTCGTTCGAAAGGAGCTCCAACGTTGTACAGATGTAGCTTCCCTCTGCTTCTCTTCTTCGGTCCTTTACGAGCAGCACAGGCGTCACAAGAATGGCACCACTTCTCCACGTCATCCTTCGCCTTGCTCCAGAAGAAGCGCTCCCGAACTTTATTGAGAGTTTTCAAGACACCAAAATGTCCTCCAGTCGCACTACTATGTATTTCTTTCAGAACATCTGAAATCCTGGATCGAGGAAGTAGTAACTGCCACCTAGATGTCTTGCCGTCGTCAGATTCCCATTTCCGGTGTAGCACGCCGTTCCGTAAATGGAGTGAGTTCCATAAAGCCCAGTATCTTTTTGTTGCAGGACTGAAGATGGAAACGTCCTGCCAGCTAGGGCGTCGACTGTCACTTTCCATGAACTCTAAAATTGGTTTTATGTCGGGGTCTTCAAGTTGATCTTTTCGAACTTGGTCATCACTCCATGGATCAGGTTCTGATGATGTTGAAGTCACTGTCACCTGATAGGCAGTAGGGCTAGTCGTTCCATACTGTTTCTCGATTCGGGAACAATAGTGGCAGTTCTCAGGACAGGGTCTCCTTGATAAAGCGTCAGCATTACCGTGAGATAACCCTTTTCGATGCTTGATCTCCATGTCATATTCCTGGAGCCGCTGTATCCATCTGGCTATCTGACCTTCCGGATTTTTGAAGTTCAAAAGCCAAGTTAATGAGGCATGATCTGTCCGAAGCAGAAATTTTCGGCCGTAGAGGTAATGATGGAAGTGTTCTACAGCTTTCACTATGGCCAGTAACTCCTTTCTGGTGACGCAGTAATTTCGCTCCGACTTTGATAAGCATTTGCTCCAGTAAGCGATGACATGTTCATTTCCATCAATTTCTTGGGATAAAACAGCTCCGATGCCCTCGTTGCTCGCATCAGTGTCCAGGATGAAGGATTTTTCAGGCTGAGGATAGGCGAGGATAGGCGTTGATGTTAAAGCCTCCTTCAGTCGTAGAAATGCATCTTCGCATTCTTTGGACCATTCGAACTTTTGCTTGCTCTCCGTCAGCTTATGCAAAGGTCGTGCAATGTTGGAAAAACCCTTTACAAACTTCCTGTAGTAGGTGCAGAGCCCCAGGAAACTTCGCAGCTGATGGATGTTTTCGGGACGACTCCAACTCTTGACCGCGGACACCTTTTCTGGATCGGTTTGCACACCCTCAGAAGAGATGATGTGACCAAGATAGTTCACTTCCCGGCGGAACAAATTACATTTGGGCGGACTTAACTTCAGATTGGCTTCCTTAAGCTTCTGCAGCACCTTCCTAAGATTTGCCAGATGTTCTTCGAAGCTGCGTCCCACGATGATGATATCGTCTAAGTAGACCAGACAGGATTCGTAAGAGAGTCCTCTTAACACTGTCTCCATAAGACGCTCGAACGTAGCTGGTGCATTGCAGAGGCCGAAGGGCATCACTTTGAACTGCCATAAGCCTTGTCCAGTTGTAAACGCTGTCTTCTCTCGGTCATCAGGGTGTATCTCAACCTGCCAGTAGCCGCTCTTCAAGTCCAGGGTCGAAAACCACTTGTGTCCGGAAAGAGTGTCTAAGGTGTCGTCTATCCGTGGAAGAGGGTAACTGTCTTTCTTGGTGATTTCATTCAGTCGTCGGTAATCGACACAAAATCTGGTGGAGCCATCTTTCTTTCGGACCAAGACGATGGGAGAGGCCCAAGGACTGGATGACGGTTCGATTACATCATTCTCCTTCATCTCTTTCAGGAGGGTCTCAACCTCTTCCTTCTTGGCGAACGGTAGTCGTCTTGGATGCTGTTTAATAGGGGGGTGTTCTCCAGTGTAGATCCTATGCTGCGTTAAATTCGTCCGGCCCACATCCTCCGATGTAGATGAAAACAGATGCTTGAAGTCGTCCACCAATTGTTCCGCAGCAGTTCTTTGATAATTCGATAAGGGTGCACTCCCAATTAACTTCGATGTCAAGGACTCAGAAGACACAGTCTCGGGGGAATTGATTCTTCTAATGATGCAGTTTACGGGAGTACAAGTTGCTAACACTTCGCCTTTCCGGATATTCCTTGGCCTTTCACTCACGTTGGCGACTCTCACAGGAATTACATCCTTAGAAAGGTCCACAAGCGTAGATGCTACCAGTACTCCTTTTAGGCTATTGCTTAGGTTAGGGTATTCAATGAGTCCAAATCGAAAACTATTGCTTTCTTCAAGGGAGCCAGGTATTAATGATTCTGACCTTGAGGGAATCGATAAATCGGTTTGGGCTATTATTTGATGAGCGGATTTTACATCACTTTCTGCAGGAAAAACGGCTATGTCTTCTCTCATCGAGTGCAGCTCATTAGTCTTGAAGTCGAGAGTGAAGTCATATTTCTTCAAAAAGTCCAATCCGAGAATGAAGGGGTCCGTGATATTAGCGACGAATGCCGTATGATGGTAGGTGGCATTCCCAAACACTATTTCCAAGTCCACTTTACCGTCAATCTCAATTTTGTCACCTGTCACAGTCTGGAGACTTACGCGTGGCGATGTCCAGAGCAGTTTCAATCCGAATTCACGAGCCACATCTGTCCTAATGATTGTCACATTGGCTCCAGTGTCAACAATCAGTCTGCAGGGGTTCCCATTTACATGTGCGTAAATGAAAAGTCCATCACTGCCACTACTAGAAGAGGAAATCTGCAGAGCTTTAGTGGTGGTGATTTCCTTCCCTCGCGTAGCTTGGCGAGCCGGACAACTCCTTCGCAGGTGTCCTTCACTACCGCATTTCCAGCACTTCTGCTCTTGTTTCTTTTGGGCTGTTATGCTGCTCAAATGTCTTGTCAAGTCACCGAGTTGTCTCTCAAGTTCAGCGAGGTGGGACGACCTGGAATCAGACTCATCAGCTTCCTGAGTCCGGATTAGATGGCGATCCACACGGGTTGCTTCTTGGGCGGCCTCGTATCTCATCGCATACACAACGGCAGAATTCAGGTCTTTGACATCCGCCATCCGTAGAGCTTTCTGGATTTCCGGATCTCGAACTCCGTCGATGAAGTAGTTGAGTGCCAGGTTGTCCCGAACATCCGCAGGACAGTCGCAAAAAGCAAGATGAGACAGTCTCTCGACGTCCGCCGCTAGCTCTTGCAGGGTTTCCCCGGTTTTCTGGAAACGGGACTTCAACTGGAGTCGGCTGAACTCTTTCTGGCATTTCTCACCGAAGCGAAGCTCCAACGCAGATGTGAGGGCGGCGAAATCCAGGCGCTGGCTGTCCGGAAGGGTCTGAAGAATGTCCGCTGCGTCACCTCTCAGGGATGCTGCAAGATGGCAGGCCTTGGTAGCAGAGTCCCATCCGTTCGCTTCCGCCACTATCATGAATTGGGTCTTGTACACCTGCCACGAACTTTTCCCATCAAATGTGGCCAGTTTAATGGACGGTCGAGCAACAGATGTGGGAGCGCCAAACTGTACAGAGCTGCTTTCCGCGGTCGCCAATCTCCGTTCCATGTCTTTAATTATTTCTTCCTTAAATGAAGTAAATTTCTTGTCTTCTTCTTCCAACTTATTTTCCACACTGGCGATACGCTCTTCCACAGTACCAAATTTTTCTTCCAGAGCATCAACTTTATCTCCCATGGCGGTTAGTTGATTCTCCATCATGGTTTCATTCGACGTTAGGTCACTTTTTATTTCATTTTGACTTGTAGTAATTTTAGCAGTTAAATCACTATTTAACTGTTCCTGGTTAGTCGCCAATTCATTTTTTAATTGTTCTTGATTAGCCGCCATATTTTCAGTCAGGTCGCTTTTCACAGCATTAATTGCTTCCAGAAGTTGTTTTAATTGGTCATCCATTGCGCGAGTAATCACCATAAAATTAAAGTCCAAATTCAAAAAGTTTTTATGAAAAAATGTCCAAAGTCACACTTACTGCAAGAAAGTCCTGAAGTAGCCCCACGTTGGGCGCCAAATTGTAACGGATTCGGTGCGACTTCCACTTTCTTGAAATGAAAACAGTTCTTGATAAAAACACAGGAAATTTATTTACACTATGTACAGGAAAGATCTTCAACAACTGCCAAATTATTCATCAGCAATTAAGCAATTATCACACAACACCGTAAACTCAACGTTTACACACGTATTTACTTCCAAATACGAAAACAACACAGCGAAATGCCTCGCAATAAACAGAGCAAAAATGCACTCAGTTCGAAATCTCAATCGAAACTCTCCGTTTATCCATCGCTAACGGCTTTTATAAACATCCAAGAATTTTCTACAACATTCTTTCTGCTTCGAGAAATGCGTAGACCGTTATCAAACTTTATCAATGAAAATAAAAAGAATAGGGGGTTGTATACTTTAGCCATATGTTAAGGGGTTGTATATTCATTACGGGAAATTATTTACAGGTTACGTTACTACAATAATTACTATTTACAGGATTTGTAACAGTATTTTCCGGGTTCATGTTTTTTTTTTTTTTTTTTTTTTTTTGCGTACTCTATCGATTTTAGTGACAAAAAGTACTATTTTTGACTGAAGGAAACAACCCCATTGAGGGTAATTTTAACTAAACTTCTAAAGTAGAGATTATTAGTTTAAACGCTGTAAACTCCATGAAAATTCCCTTGGATTTCCTGTTGATTTCAATCTCAATTAGCATTCGATGCAGTTTCTGTTTTCCAATTCAAGTGATGAGGTAACTATGATAATATTACATCTAATATCACCGAAACTTTAGCAATCCAGTTTTGAAAACAGGAATCTACAACTAGATTTCGGGTACAACAAATAGCTAAGCAAGTGGTGATATGTTGTTTCATTGCGACGAAATTATTTATTTTTAAACCAGAAAAAAACAGCTATATTTTTTTGCAAACTTGACTGTAACATAATTGGGATTTATGATACTTTTAAGCATAGGAGTATTTGAGACGTCATTGTCCAAACCAGTTCAATCCATAAATTTTCAAGTGTTTTTTTTCTGTCATAATTTGATACTTCTTTTTATGCACAATGATCCAAAACCTACGACCCGCATGCCATATGTGCTTCACGAAGCTGATCCCTGTGACTCGTTGTTCTGTTCAAAATTACGAAACGAAAACTATGTTCTGCAAACTTCCAAACTACCGGTCATCTTGATTAAATTTGGAGCCAAATGATCAGAATTGGTTTTTAAAATAAAGATGGAAACTTTGTATTGATAAAATAAGTTTGTAATGATACTAACAATTATAGGTTAATGATTTTCTTGCATTTTCTAAGCTTTCCCTTGTTATCCAGAAGAAAAAAAAATCAAAAATATTAAAATTGTACATGTGCTCTCTCCCGCTTTATTTATCTTAATATGAGGTGCTGTCCTAGGGTAAAAAATAGTTCGGCACCATTGAATCTATACTATTACGTCACAAAGCGATTTGGGAACGCATCCTTCTCAATCATGTCAATATCCGCTGCAAACAACTGTTTCAGAATTTGTTCAGAGTGCACAGGATAGTATATCAGCTGAAATTAAGATACCACATGAATTAAATTGGAATTTTAATGACGCATTTAAAAAAAAAGTAATGTCGTGATTCATTCAAATTATTTCTCCCTGTATACATTAGAAAGTATTGCGAGTTAAAAAAAAGATTTTAAAAAAAAGATAAAAATTAACTTGTACTCCGAATTTTAATGAAACGAAAAAAGAACAATTTAGGAAAAAATGAGTGGATAAATCCAAACTGTGCACCCCTTTCCCCATCTCCCTGAGAATATACAAAAATGGATCAATATGGTTTGGATACATAGTACCTGTTTTTTAAGATCGGTCCAGATGCAATGAGCCCGGAAAACAATACAATGCCCCTTTATATTTTCTGAAATGAGCAATGTTGATGATTTTTTTTCAAACGAAATGATTTTTTTTTAAATTTAAAATACCATCTACATAGTATTTAATTGACAGCTTTTAAAACGTTGTAAATTCTAAATACATATGCAATATCATACTCTTACGAAACATGTGAATTGTTCAACAGAGTGCTATTTCCCTGTGTACAATAGCAAATGAGTCATTAAAAGTTTTGAACATAGTTAGTGTCTCTTACCTCACGAAGATTTAACAGCCGTGGCTCAAACGTAATAAAACTAATCAGTCAAGTGTCTAATAACTGCCATATGTCGGTTTTAGTACCAAAGTTATTATCGTTCCCTCACCACAGATAAACCGTTCGGATAGCAGTCGAAAATTGGACTCATTTTGTGCTTGTCTTCTTTTGTCTTTATTGGTTCCAGTCTTACTGTTTCCCAGCAAGTTGAACGTATTTCCTTTAACTTACCGAAAAGAAATCAGTAGATTGGAGAAACCATTAAAGCATAGCATTCTTTTCTTCATATCTTTATATTGAATGCTCTTTTATTTGTTCTTATTTACTCAATGGAAACAAAGACGGGAGGAAAACTCACTAAATACTTAGGCAACCTGCTTCAAAATTGCTAGGTGTTGCTTCTGACAATATTTTGTTTTTCTTTCCGATGAAGTAAGTTATATTTATACTTGAACGCTTACTAGCACATAAGGATGATTTTTTTAGTAAGAATTGAATTATCTAAAACCCACATTTTCAAGCCTATCAGTAGTTATTGTTTTGCCTCTATTCGATGCAACATAAATTGAGGCAGTGAGAAGAAAAGGGATGTAAGTGGACATTTTAAGTTTGGAGTGAAACGCGTTTAAAGATAACCGTCATAGGTAGGCTTTCATTGAATTTTTGTTCTAAATCATGCTGTACAGTAGCACCTACCAGGGCTACTATTACTATCTCTTGCCCCAGGACAGAGGAGAGGTACCCCTACTATTTGTACTGATTATCTCCAAATTTTTAATTTTTCAAATTACATTCCTTTGCTTCTCACTGCCTCAATTGTTTTCTCTAGCTCAATTACGTAGTGTTTCTCAAAGCAATGCGTTAAGGGATCTATTATTGTAGATTTTTTTTCTTCTCTTAATATATCATAAAATTAATTATAATGAATTAATTATAATTAAATAAAAACGAGGTAGACTGTATGATAGTCATGGCAGAAAGCTAGTAACGATGTTGGGTGTGCCTATAGCAGTGTTTTCTATTGAAAATCAAGAAAGAACATTGTGAACGTTCATCGCTGTGTTTTTTATCTGTTAGATAAACCTGAAATTCGAACAGTTCGTCGTGCGTGCGTTTCATGTCAGTCTTGAGGTAAGGAGCTCGAAACAGACAGATGGAGTTATTTTTCTGACTGAGAAAAAGAGTAATGAAGTTAAATTGTCTTTTGTACATGGTGAACCCAATCAGATATGTTATAAAATAACTTGAAGTGTTCAGACCCTTTTATCGAGTAAATTATTCGACAAAATGTTGCCCAATTTCGTGCACGGACATTGTAGACAACGAGATTTCAATTTCTGACAAATTCGTACACAAGAGATATTTTTACGTAAAAAATGTGTTTTATAGTGAACATTGAAGGATTAAATGCCAACTGACAAAATATGCTTCAATATTACTTACAACAGCAGAATGTTACTAACAAATAAGGTGCAATAAGACTATCATCGGAAAGTTCCAACAGCTTCATACGATGCAAAACATTTTCCATACATCCGAATTAATTTTTCCTACCTGTAATGTGATTTGAAATTCGAAAGTTGCGATTTTAGAAAGTGCTGGTTCGACTTTTAATTTATCAGTGTTCACAGTAAAACACTTTTTCAGAGCCAAAACTCTCTCTGATGGCGAGTTTTGTACTATTTTTACTTCAGAAATCAAAATATCGTGATCTTCTATGTACGTGCAAGAAATTTGGTAATGTTTTGTCTAATACTTCACGCTCTAAAAGGCTCTGAACTCCACAATTTATTTTATAACCACGATGTATACAAAGTACAAAAAGCTCATAGGTATGAAAGCTCAAAAAAAAAAAAAAAGAAGTAAAACAGTAATAATTGAAGCAAAAAAAAAAACTAAATAAAAGCAAAAAAGATAAATAATCCCATTCTTCTAAAAATTTAAAAGAAAAAGAATAACGCATCACTTTTAAAAATTAAAAGTAATAACTATTAAGTCTGGAAAAAGTGCGTTGCTCTACCTACTTCTACATACGCCCCTGCGTTCAACAACTGCTAACTATAGTAAACTCCCGATTATCCGACGAGCAGATTATACGATTATACGCCAGTCAATCAACAATGAGGAACATGCATTTTCGCAGCAAAAAGCAAATACTAATGGCTGTTTTTTTTTTTCTTACTTTCGAAAAATTGTAAATTTAAATTTAGTTAATTTTGTTTCATTTATTTATTTGCTTAGATATATACGAGTACTTATTTATTTTTTGTCTTTTCTTCATTGTACATACACTTGTTGAGCAATCACGTTGCTTATTGTTCTCACTTGACTGTTTTGAATTCCTATGATTTTATTTTCCTTCCGCCTCCCTCTGCAGCACAACCGTCGACCGGCCTCAAGATGCTGTTCCTCTTGCAAAAACAGTCTCCAGGTTGCGTTCATATCCTACACACACACGCATACATATACACACCTACACACATATACACGCATATACACACACCTACACACACACACATACATACACATATACACACACATACCCACACACATACACATTAACATACACACATACATACACATACACACACGCATACCCACACACACATACTCACACCCTCATGCCTCCACACAAACACACACGTCTACACAGATACACACACACCAAACACATACACAAGCACACACACACACACGCACACACTCGTGATTGCGAAAAACATAATTTGAATTCAAGATGTCAAAATTCAAATTATTTTTTTTTTTTCGATGGGGTTAAGTTCTGTTGAGCAAAAATACAAAACATTTTTACTCTACTATGTTCATTGTTTGCAGAAAGTATTATGCACATCAATACAGCCAAATATTTAGGAACCACAAACACACAAGGTTTTAGTTGTTTTGCAGTTTATCTGCGATTTTTATTATCCACAGCTTGTGTCACCCAATTCCGTGGATAATCGGGAGTTTACCGTAAGGATAAAAAATTGCCCTCTCTCCGTATTCCAATATAGCTAAATAAATAATTGGCTAATGCCTGAAAATCTGTATATTTGTATAGTTTTTTGGCTTTTTTAAGGCTACAATGGATACAGAAGGTCAATGCAAAAAAAAAAAAAAACTTCCTAATGATTAACAAAAACTGACCTTTTTTTTTTTTGTTCACGCCGTACGACAATCTATCCGAAACTGAAAAAGTTTAATAGCTCTAGCTTAATCTCAAAGAAAAAAAAAACTGGTAAGAACCCAATAGTCTTCAGAATTTATTTTCGTACAAAAAAAAAAAGCCCGAGCTTCCTTAAATGCGTAAAATTCACCTAGAACAAGATGTACTGCAATTCAGCATGAGGTGTCATTCAAATTAAGCCTTGGTAAAACACATTCTTCAATTATGTTTGTACTTTTCGTCATCATATTATATTCCACTGTAGATTGACAAAAAATATTTGGCACCCCAATGAATAAAGATTTATACGGTTAAATCCGTTATAACGAACTTTAAAGAAACTCCAAATTTGTTCATTGTATTGGAAACTTAGCTATAATAGAATTCAAGCTACGAAATAAAAAATAAATTGGAAGTGAAAACTTAGTTCTTTGAATCGGATTTTTCGTTTTATTGGTATTCGTTACAACAGGATTTCGCTACGCTACTTATAGTCTTCTGGTTTTGAAGTTTTTTACAAGCATATTACGAACTGTATCTGCTTAACTTCCCCTAAGTGTGAACTTATACATACTTTAGTTAGACTGAACTAGGCATAACGTGCTTCTCAATTTGAACATAATGAAAATTCAACCCTAATTGAGGCAGTGAGAAGCAAAGGGATGCATGTGGACCATTTTAAGTTTCGAGTAAAACGCGCTTAAAGATCAGATCCTAGGTAGGCTTTCATTGAATGTTTTTTCTAAGTCATGCTATACAGCAGCGCCTACCAGGGTAACTAGTTCCAGCTCTTGCCCCAAGACAGAGGAGAGATTCACCCATGATTCGTACTGGTTATCTCCAAATTTTTAATATTGCCACGTGCATCCCTTTGCTTACGTGCTTTTAAACCATTTGTTGTAATTCTGAGATTTTACATAAGGTACTAGATATTTAAAAATAATTTCTATGTAATACCATCGAAAATTTAAATAAAAGTATGTGTTCATCCTGTACAATAGGTCATATAATCTTTAATCTATAGTTGCAAAAGTTTTCATCGCTTAGTCCTTTAACCAGAAAGTTCATTTCTTTCTTTTAGACAAGAAAATAGGAAGACTTTCTGTTGTTCTAAGTTGGTCATCAATTCGAACAGCAAGAACAATTGGAAAAACTCAGTCACTAGAAAAAGCTGAACCATTTTCAAGAAACCCTGGTAAATGTTCTGAAGAATCTGAGATATTTTTTTACAGAAGTCCCATTAAAATGTCATTAAACGTGACAGTACTAATGATGTTTGATCTCAATTGTTTGGTTCTTTGTGATTAATGCATCCAAATAATTGCTAACAAATGTGAAATTTCTCACACTGATGTCACACATCAACGGTTCCATATTAATTTACATTGCGCGTAATGATTTTGAGAAAGATGCTTCATGCAAGATTTATTTTGCAAGCAATAGTAATAAGGGAAAAGTTTAATCATTAAAAGATCATGCGTTGAAAATAATTAATGTTTTATTATCCATTTCTTTTACGTAATGTTATAACTTCCTACTAGTTGATGTGGTTGCTGAAAATATGCTAATATCTCCAATCTGTTTATGATGTAATCGAAAATTAGATATTGCAACAAGAGCCTCAAGAAAGATATACTGGATTATTCTGCTACTTCAGTTATACAACGTATCAGTTCACACTTTCTAGTAAATATTCAATCTCTCTTCAACGGCTGTCTGCAGGACTAAGACAGCACAAACGTTTTCCTTCATAATACTAATTGTGCTAAACTCGCATTTATACAGTCGTAGTAATTTTCGAATTCTATAACTGTGTATAACAGTAATTAAAGTAAAGAGCATTTAAAGTAATTAAACGTAATACATTTCAATGCAAATACTAAATTTAAAACATCATGAACGTGGATTGAAGAAAAAAGAACGGCATTTAGTCAGATAATATTTTTATTCTGCAACATATTTGGTATTTTATAACAAATTCTTTCCTTTTGCCTATTTGATGCTGTTGATCAAAACCAAAATGTGTTTTTAGATATGGTCGTTCAGGTAGTTATTAATTGCAACATCTAATTTTTATTTTATATTCTTCATCTCTGTAACGCTTTTTTTCCTAGCATTATAGTTTTATTACCTGTGATTAAGTTAAAGATAGTGTTATGTTACTTTTTTTACCAAACATTGGTGCTTTCTATGAAATAATTGTAATTGCGAAACATCGCATTTGTCTAAGAGTAGGAAAAGAAGAATAGTATTTAATCAAAGTGAGTGTAATACGTCTCAGCTACAGAACATATTTATCATCTCACCCTTTTCCAAATGAATGTATTTTACTGAGAATTACGCAAGAGTTTCCCCTTTGCACTAAGAATTCAAAGCCCGTATAGATTACGGACTTATAACACAACTGCAGTTTCTCCCTCACAAACACTGTACAAGTTTTAATCTGCTTACACAGTTCTGCAACGCAAAGTCATAACAAATCCTTGACGTGGAAAGAATCTCTGAGCTCTTGATCATTAATAACGATAAATACGCAACACCCCGCGTAGTTAATTCGTCCCATTAAATCCATCGCGTCCGGGAGAGCAAATCTGGGACCGACCGAATCACACAGCGCGGCTATCCGGCGCAAAACTTCCCTGATTGCCGGAATCAGACAAGCGGACTGGAATGGTGGAGGCGCGTGAAATTCTTTTGGACGTTTTCATCCATCTCGACTGGTGCCAAAGGGGTGAATTGGCAGAATTTTTGATGACTTTTCTTTCTTGACTCGAGGATCTTCTGGTAGACCAGAGAAGAAACGAAATTACTTTCTGCAGTTAGTTCTTATTTCGAGCTTTAGCTGAATATTGGCTACTGACTTTATTCGTTGATGAAAATGTTTACTGGATGTTGTAATGTATATTTTTTAATTTTTTACTCAAGATAGACAAGACTAAGGTGATATTATGCCGTGCGTTGGTAAAAAGCAGACGCTGCATATTTTTTTTTCATTATTTTGCATTTTTGATATCGATTGTATGTTAGTTTTATTGCACAAACTCGCTTTTTTTTGGTTTCTGCCTCAAATATCTCGACAACTCATTTCTACAGATACTATCTGCAGAACACTGTCCACGAAGTATTATCTTTAAACTTTTAAAAGGAGCTTGAAAATAACTATTTATTAATGCATTAATAAACGTAAAAAAATCGATTTCATAGATCTATATTAACAAAACTCTCAAAATAATCGCGGTGTGAAAGTATGGGCTTTGCTATTGGCTACTAAAAAAATATTTTTTTACGGGAATGGACTTTCATCCCTTAAGCACCACTGGCAGCTGAAGTTCCCCCATCGTAGCAATCGGAACATAGCTTTGTGTGTACAAATAACTACTCCGAATTTACCATATTTTTTTTTCATTCTAAATTTGAAAGTAGATGAAATGTAATGACACGTAAAAGCGCATCTCTATGTAAAATTTATGAAAACAGAAAAAAAGAAGATTTCTGACAGTGAAAATAAAGCTAAAGGTTCTGGATGTGATTGAACAACT
The DNA here is from genome assembly GCF_026930045.1 of Uloborus diversus. Classification (NCBI taxonomy): domain Eukaryota; kingdom Metazoa; phylum Arthropoda; class Arachnida; order Araneae; family Uloboridae; genus Uloborus; species Uloborus diversus. The sequence goes on from NC_072732.1 coordinate 143,503,201, forward strand.
AAATAATGCGTCGAAAGTAGCACGAAATTTAGGTGTGAGTGAATTTTCCCATATGTACAACTAAAAGTTAAGAAAAGAAAATCCGTAAAAGCTCCCCGAGTAGTTTAGAAGCAAAATGCAAAAATTATGAAAATGGAAGCTGCTTTTGTATTGAGAATTAAAGAAACAAGGAAGAGGGGTGTTGTCATAGATGGAAACGTTAAATAGAACTAGAAAAGCAACTGTATTTAAAAATACTAGTGTTCGCCCAGTGGTCGAAATTCGACCATATTCATAAATGAATATTTGAGAAAACTTGTATGAGTTTAACTAATTCTAACATTTTTATTTCTACTCTTACTCATGTTTACTGCAAATCTGGAAGCATACAATTTTTATACGTACACAAAATAACAAACAGTACTAATTTATTTCGATTTTGCTTTTTGTATGTCAATCTCAAAATAAATGGATGAAAGGGGATATTTCATTAAGGCGGTCGTTTCCAAAATTTTAAAATTATTTTTTTTCTGAAAGAGCATGCTTAAAAACAAAAGTTTTAACCATTTTTTAAATAATTTGAAAACATTTAATATTTTTTAACTATAATTTTAATAGATGCGCAGATTGAAATTCATTTTTTACGCTTCTGCACATGGCAACAAAAGCGCTGAAATGCCAATCGCTGATGTCATTAGCGCATAACGCAAATTATCATAACCTGGAAACATGGGTGACAGCAAAGCGTAAAAATTTTGCCCGGCTATGGAGTAGCGCGCCAAAGTATGTCACTTGTAACGTCATAAAGACCACGCTTTATTTCCGAAATCAAACATTTAAAAAAATAATAATAAAAACTAACTGTCGAGAAAATAAAAGATTTTTCTGGCTCCACGTTATTTCTTTTGCTTATTCCATCAATTTCATTGACTAAAAGTAGTACTTTTAACTGAAGAAAATAACTCCAACAAATTGGTGTGATCGTCAAATTCCTGGCTTGAATAATTTTATTTTGGATACCATGTTGTTTTATGCTTACCCTATGCAAATAGACTTTTCCCTACTCTTTGTTTACGTATGCAAAGGAAAAACATTTTTCGCGCTGGCATTGGAAACAAAAACTTTCACGCCAATGGATAAAAATCGCCAATCATCCAATTTTAGAATGGAATGAAGCAGCAAATTTCAGTTTATATGTAACATTTCTGCGTGAACAATATTACTTACAAAACTTTTACTACTATTGAGTAATTTGCTTCTACATCGCCATCAGAAATATAAATTTCCAAGTATGAAATGAACGAATTCGACTCGTGGCAATATAACTGACCATTCGAAAACACTGGACTTCGCAAAAAAAAGTACAATTTTGAAAAAAAGGTCGTCTTTGAGATTTGATTATGGTTAAGGGCGATGCATAACTGATGTCACACATTTCAACACTTTCAAACCTCTCCCACTTTTGTCACAAATTTTGCACTTCACCATACTCCCTCTTCCCTTAGTCACATGTCACGCTGTTTTCCATAAACGTTCCTATTTTAAAAAAAGCTTGTTGTCACATTCTCCCTATTGTATGCCCCTCTTCTCATGTTTTTTCTCTCCCTTGTCACAAAGTATTACTATTTCGTAAACCACACCTTAAAGCGGGAATTCATTCGTGGACAGCCCCCATTTTGTGGCAACCGTATGCACATATACATTTCCCTACTCTTTGTTTTCGTATTCAAAATAAAAACATTTCTCGAGCTGCAATTGGTGCCAAAAATTTGACGCCAATAGATGAATAGCGCCTGCCAATTTAACAATTATTGAAATCTTCCCGAATGAAATGATCCTGAAAAACTCAGATTATACGAAAAACTTCTGCATCAACAATGCTTCTTTTAATAAGTTTAATATTACTGAGTAAGTTGCCTTGACCTCTGCCGTTAGAATTATTAAGTTCCAAACAATCAAATAAACGAATCCTACTTGCTACATTAAAAAATGTTCATTCAAAAAACACTAGACGTCGCAATAAAAGTGCTATTTTTAAAAAAAATTGTGTTTGTGATTTGTTTACGGTTTAGAGGAAAACAGACAAATGCACTTTTCAAAATTTTTTATCTCTCTCCCCTTTGTCGCATAGTTTCATACTTCACCATAAACCCTTTTCCCTTTGCCACATGTCATACTGTTTTTCATAGACGTTCTTATAAAAAAAAAAGCTTGATGTCTCATTCTCAGCATTGTATGTTCCTCTTGTCATTTATTTCCTCCGCCTAGTCACGAACGGTTAAAATTTAATGAACTCCACTATAAAGAAGGACTTGATTCGTAGTCAGTTCCTTGCAAATATACATTTCTATACTCTTTTTTTAAGAATGCAAAAGAAAAATATTTCTCGTTCTGGCATTGGTGCCAAAATGGATCAAGTTCGCCAATTTCACAATGGAGTCGTTTCCAAAATTTTAAAAGTTTTTTTTTTTTCTGAAAGAGCATGATTAAAAACATAGGATCTAACCATTTTTTAAATAATTTGTTTAAGTTTAATATTTTTTTAAACTTGCTTAAATCGGTGTGCTTTCATTGTTTACGGTTCTGACGTTGACATCACAAATGATGAAATACCAAGTATTTTGTGGGTCCTTGTTATTATTTTTTCTTTGCTTATTCTATCAATTTCAGTGACAAAAAGTACTACTTTTGACTGAAGGAAACAACCCCATTGTCCACGCGAAAGCACTGGACGTCGTAATAATACGATAATTTTATCAAAACTTTCACCTTAATATCTGTTTGCGGTGATAGCAAATGCAGGTATTATTGGGAGCTGGAACTGAAAGTCGTCCCTTACTCCGTAAAATAATTCATTTAAATATTAAAATCGCGAAAACATAATCAAAGAGAAAATATTTTAAATGCCCGTAGTTACCCAAAAAGCCTCAATAATAAAAACAAATGCAAGTATTTCATTTCTTTATGCTCAAGCGAGAATTGGTAACACCACAATATTATCCAGCAATTTCTTCACGCTAACTATGTCGCGTGAAAAAGCAAATAAAAATGAATTTTCGCTAACTTTTAATTGCTTCTAGCGTGTTTTCTAGCCTGTTCAGCGGATTGACATTTTCGAACGGTAAACCGGGTAGAACGTGTTTTTATAGTATTTTGTACGAGCTTTCCCACCATACCAAGCTCGAAGCGCTAAAATGCTTTTTTCATGTAGAAAGAGCTGTTTAAAAAACCAATTAAAACTTAATGTTTCACGCTTCCAACAATGAATTTCAACAATGGAGAAGAGATAAAATTAAAATTTTTGAGTTTCGCTAACTTAAAAACGCTTATAACTTTTTTTCTAGTGGATTTAGGTTATTGGACCTTGGGCGCCCTGACAATTTCTTCGTTAGGAGTATTTTTTAAAGACCTTTCCAACTGTATCAAATTAGAAAAAATTGGACCATTCGTTTGCGTAGAAAGAGCAATTTAGGACAAAAATGCGTTTTTTATTAATATCTCCATTAATTAGTGTTCGATTTCAAATTTTTTTTATTGATGACACTAAAACTCGGCAATAGCTACCGAACAAAAGAAGAATGAAGGAAATCGGTTCACAAACAGAGGAGAAATCGGTACCGAAAGAAAACGGCTTGCCTATTAATATATAAAGATATGAGGATAACGATTTGATCACGCAGCATAAATTAAAAACGTCTTCAGTTTTTAAAGCTACAAATATCATTACTGGATCTAATGTGCAGCATTATTATAGTACAACATTTTATTGTTACTAAATATTGTAAGTACCCGTACCGGTTTGTTTTATGTCTCTCTTTCCCGTTGATCACTGATTTTGTGCATTGTAACAGTATTTTACGTTGATTAAAACAGCTCTTTTAGAAATACAAATGAAAATTCAAATTTGTATGTAAGAAACATTAATGTATGGTTAAGGAATGGTTTAAACCACTTTGACGGGGTGCTAACAAGTTTCCAAAATCATTAGGTATGTTTGTAAAAAAAAAAAAAATATCATCCCTTTTCCACAACACAAAATTTCGACTTACGCGAAGAGTCTTGGAACCTATCCCTCGCTAAGTCGGGATTCGACTGTAATTGGAGTTCTTTTGAACCTAATAGGTATGCACAAAAGGAAAAAGGGTGCGCCTGAATAACATGGCAATACTTTACTGTTATGCGTGCAATTGTGCAATATACTGACAGTCTGGTTATGCCATCCAGAGACTGCAATTTCGTTCTTGAAAGGAACTCATCAGGAATAGACAATAACCATGACGCTGAAAGTGCCAACAAACTGGTAGCTAAAGTAAATTTAACTCACCTGCGAGAGTCTGCAGCAACGGTTCGGTTGAACTCTTTTATTGAAGGCATGATTTGGGCATTAAGCTGTTACTTATCGCTTAAGGTTATGTGTGTTACTATTGTTTTCATCACTTCCTCAGACCATGTTAATATTGTTCAAATTTTAGTTTAAGGTTGAATAACTTTGAAAACTAATACAAAGAGAACTGTGCCATTAGAACGCGAACATGAACTCAGCTGTAAGTCTTAAGCGATACACAGGAGCACTTTGTGCTCTGACAGTTTTACCAAATGTACAAGGTAGTCGACGGTTTAGATCAGGAGCTCCTAAGCTAAGGACGTAGAAGAACTTTAAGAGGAGGGGGGCGAGAATGAGCAAGAATATAGGTAAAACTAACAACGACACTTACTAATTTTGTGTTCGCATGTATATATTTCCAACATTTTTACATTTTTCGTGGTTTTCATGGCAGTTTTCATTCGTATAACTTTATTAAAATTTGGATTTTTGCATTAGCGTACATCAAAGCTACATATCGAGAAAGTCATTAAAGTAACCTGAAATTCCATTCACAGTTGCAAGGCGAAACAGCGGCTGCCCTCAACTAATGTTGTGAAAGGTGACTGGACACACCAACTTCCCCTCGATTTCCGATTTCCTCAAAATATTTTGTGTTTAGTTCTTCGGTTTCATGTGTTCAAACAATAATTGGTTCAAAGTCAATTTACGTGTAGTAATATTACGTTTAGTGCGCGAACTTATATACAGGGTGTCCGAAAAGTCCTTGACATATTTAAAAAAATTCATAGAAAACCAAAAAATTGTCGTATGAATTTGCGGTTTGCACCATAAAACTTCACAGGTTCAAGAGTTTTTATGACATCGAAAAAAAAAAATGAAAAGGGGAAAAAAAGAGGAAGAAAAAAGGCATTTCGCAGCCAGGGTGTCAGTAGATGCTATGCTTGTAATTCCTCGTTTAGTAATGTTCATTCCTTTTTACGTTTTCCCATGTCAACAAAAACGATTTAAAAGTAACTTTTAAATCGTTTTTGTTGATTTTGACCTTCAATTAGTAATAAGAGGGACGCAAAGCCTAAAAGTTTGAGATCTCCTGGTTTAGATTTAAACCAAACTACCAACGAATTCTATTGACAGAGTTTTCTTATTTGAACGTATTAAAGCATTAGGTTTGAATTTTATAATAAAATTCATACATTGAAACTGTTTTTTTTTTCTTGAGCTTTTGTAATTTTAAAACCTAATCAGTGTCTAGATTTAATTTTTTTTTCGAATTACTTCTTCTTAAATATGAACAAGACAGTGAAAAAAGTGAAGTAAAACAAAATCAAAACTTTAGTCTTTATTTTAACAGCTAAATCTACATAGGTAGAAACATAGGACGGATGCAAAGATATAGTTATGTATCATAATTACAAATAAACTATAGATTATTTCAAACTTATAAAATGAATAGTGAACTTTACATATCGTATAAAGTATGTACTATATAATAGCATACAAAATTCTTATCGTACAATAATGCCATGATATTTTCAGAAGTGATATAAGTTGCTAATTTAATAATGAATAAACTATTAGGTTTAATGTAAAAGTGTATTAGAACATTTTTTATCGCACAATGCAATGCAAACATACATAACATCATATAAAAATGCTTAGTTTTTTTTTTGTCGCATGTTTATTTTGATGATTTATAAAATACTAATGCGCCATTCATTGATAAACTTCCGATAAAAATACCAAATTCCAATCATCGTTACATATTTATTCTGTTAGAAAAATGTTGTTAAATGAAATGCATCATTTTCTACTTCTAATATCTATTTACATGCCGTTCTCTTCTCAAAATATTTTTTTTTTTCAATTATAAGCCAAGTAATTGTTTAAGAACTCGCATTGAAAGTTTTTGAGAAAAATCTTTAAAATTATGCTAAAGGAAGGTAAAGTTCTGCAGCGAAGCATTTTGTGTTTTGAATAACCGAAGATCTGTAACACAATCAATGTCTTAGAGAAGTTGAAAAGCTCGATAGTTTTATATCATGTATGTGAGATATTAACTTCAGATCGTTAAATAAAGAGACCCTAAACTCCTAAGTTGACTTTAAGTTACACCATAATTTGGGAATTTGTAAATATTTCTTTGCAACACAAGCTTAATATGCAATATCATTGTTTGAAAAAGTATATGGAATGCCCAATAAAGTCCGTTGCCACCTCAATAGCATCTGATCAGCAAGAGCTATGGTCATAAAAGTGCGATCTTGGTATATTAAAGCTGTCGTGAGCTACTCAATGAAACCTTTTACAGCCCCACCTGGCGGCAAATTCATCGGAGTTAGTGTTCTTATGTTCTTATGAAAGTTGTTTAGCACTATCAAGTCAAGAAAGAAAAGATACTTGACGTAAAATTCATTTCAGCTACAAGTCACCTAATATAGTATTTGCGTAGAATGACCTGCACGTTTTTTGTATGAATACACCAAGCAGCGAGTGTATGCAACCTCTCCAACAGCATTGCAAAAACTTTGAAACCGTATTACGCATGCTTATGCCAGAACGTCACCTGCCATGTTGCACAAAGTGAAGCGGTAAGTGCAGTCCTGTGTCTAGCTATGTATTTGTGCTGAAATATACCATTTTAAGCATTACATATGGGTAAGGCTCTTTTCCGGTAAGTGCAGTTTTGTTCAAAACGATCAAACAAAGGTGTATTTAACGCCTTCTATTTTTAACAGCTGAACAACTTTATAATTGACTTGTTTTCGTAGTTTGTACCGTTTCTGAGATGGGAAAGCTAATTCTGAGCTTTGCCGCTAGGTGGGGTTTGCTGCTAGGCTTGTATTGCGCATGGCAACTTTAATGTACCTAGATACTACTTTGTTGACTACAGCTCTTGTCGTTCAAAAATTAATGGGGTTGCAAAGGACTTTAGAAGGCATTTTGTATAAATGCGTTTTTTGTAAGAAAGGCGTTTTACTTCTTTACCTGTCAAAGACATTTTTGGCATTCGTTTTATCTGTTCTAAATTCAAAAAATCAACCATAATTTAAGTTTAATGTCTACCTAACAATCCAAAAAAGAAATTTGATATGACAACAGATTCATTGATTACCTAAACTTTTTTCGAAATATCAACTTCTGCAGTTTTAATATGATGCATGTTTGACATTTTTTTGTGAAGTAATTTTTTTTAACTCCTCAGGAAACAATGTAAATTTTAGTTTAAATATATTTTTTATACAGCTGTACTATAATCTGGTATTAAACTACTGCCTATAGGGTTTTTCAAATTTTCAATGTTTCAACAAAATTTTACCAATTGTTCTGTACTCGAGTTTTATAAATTAAAGAAAAAGCGCGTGAATTTTTGTATGAGCGTTAAAGGTTATATTTTTAACTCTGGATTTCAATGAGGATTCTTTTTTTTGGAAACTTTCATCTAAAATGACGGTAATTTCTAGGAGAAAATAAAATTGTGCCTGATACCTATTGGCGTCATGAAGTCAGTTTTTAACAAGAGTTTGTAAGTAAGAGAATATAATTTATAAAGTATATTTTTCATTCTTCTGCCCCTTTAAATTGATTTTTTTGCAAAGAAGTTAATCGAAGTAACTTAATGAATTATTTTTAGCTTTAACCAAGTGCTCTTAGTCTAGAGTTAAAATTTTCAAACAATAATTAATTTCCAGTATTTATTCTATTTAAGACCCCAAAATAATGACATTAAATTATTTTGGTTTTCAGAGGTTTTATTTTTTATCCGATTTGTATTTTCAGGTTCCCCACTTCGTCTACTTAAAACACATTGTTTGATATCAATTAGTTATTAATTTTTTTTTTAATTTTAGAGCCGAAGAAATTCCATTGTACGACATAAGTGTAAGGGACTATATAATTGCTATGAGTAAAAAAAAAATCTAACGTAAAAAAGTACAAGAGGCCTCAATGACTGAGTGGTGTAAATGATTGATACACACTTGAGGCGGTGAGTTCGACTCCCATCCTCTCTCCGGATGTAATTTCCCTTCTTTGTGCAGTAAATTCTTTCATCTGTTGTCTGCATATTTTCTGACTTAGTGAAATAAAAATATACTATACTTAAGGAGGCAAAACACTGAGATCGTAGTGTTTATCAAATACACCTGATCTAGTTTAGAATTGTCAATCACAAATTGTTTTTTCACTCAAGCCTTTCTTGTTATGTGTAAAGTTTTTGCACGACGAAAGGACCCCACTGCATTCCTACAGTTGTTATTTGCACCATTTTTCACAGCTTGTGCTTTGTTTATTATTTTTAAACCCATATTTTAGTGCGAAGCTTTCTTTATCTTTTTAATTTAATATAAATACTACTCTTTTAGGCCTAACTTTATGCATTAAAGCAAGCTCATAACTTTTGTAATGTAAATTTTCAATTTTACATTCAAGAGCAAAAATCACAATTTGAGATGTTTCAGCGATATTTTGATATTTTTCTTTAAAAATTATCATTCAATACTAAGAATAAGCATTTGCGCAACCAATAAGCACGTAAAGATCTTTTACCTCATTTCGGACAAAACGACGCCAAGTTTTCTGCCAACTTCCAATTCTTCTCTTGGTCATTTGATCTTGAAACATATAAAAGTATTAAGATGTACGTTTACTGCAATACTTTAGTCTTTTATGGCGTTATTAGAAGCTTTAACTGTCTTTCAACATTTTAAGCATTTAATTTCAACGAATTTATATTTTCTTCTTCTTTACTCCTACCGACAAACTTCGTCATCGGCTCTGCAATGATCTTCCGGCGACGAAAGGAACAGTCGTCCATTTTGACAAGAACACATTTCGTAAATACCTTGATAAGATCGTCCTCTGTTTGTTGGAAGAACTGTTTGGAGATCCTTAAATAGGATGTGTTTAGAATCCAACTGTATCTGAAAGATTTAAACAGGTAACTTAGTAATGATTGTAACTTAATTGCAAATGTTTGAATAAAATTCTTTACGACTAATTTCATGATACCGCGATGCATGAAAACTTTCTAGTTTATTTGTACCCAATATGCTGTAGATTAAAAAAATATATATGTTTTTATGCTTGGCATTTGGTGCATAATTTATTATATTGAATAATCTACAAATTAATTTAAATTATAAGTTATATAGTTAGATATTTTTCGAAAACGACTTCAAAAAAAAAAAAGGTAGCTGCAACTCTAATCAAAATATTTTATACAATCTGTACCGAAACATTGCACTTTCGTTGATCAACTCCGCGTCCCTTTTAATGTGAACGTTACTCCACCACCCCTCCGGTTGCGGTCCCGTTCACTAGTTCACTAAATTGTAGCTCGAGTTGCATTTTAATTTTCCATCATTTATTCGAAAATATAATAACTAATTTACTACGGTGCAGAAAAAAACTGATTATTCAACAAATACATTTTATACCCCATTCAGCGTAAGTAACTTTTCAGTTTCAATGTTTTATCTTTTCGTATTTTTGTTTAAAAATATTTATTGAGAAAGATACTTACAACGCCTTGTTTTGAATGTAGTTCTAAGTTCTTGAGGCAAGTCGCGCTAATATCCCCGGTTCTAGACTCTAAACTAATTCCTTGAGGAGCTTGAACTTTTAACCTTCTTGTTGGAGATTCCAGTCTATGAAAAATGAAGAAAAATAGTGATTTTGCATACCTTAAATTTAAAGACGTTCAGTATAAATTTTAAGTTTCGTGAAAGTTGTGTTTTTTTTTTTTTCTGCCCAATGAATTGTCCTAAACATGCGGTGTTCCCCATTGTCTAATTTATTAATCATAAGGCATCTAATGGTTATGCATAGTTTTTCACACGTTCTATCAATTAATTAAAACGTAAACATAACGTAGCGCTCATTTTAAAACGATAGCCTTCTCCAAAAAAGCAATAGAAATTATCGTAAACAAGACGTTAGTTTATTACATTTATGATAACACAAGTTTGAGACAATAGAATTTCTATGAGGAATGAAGAGTCTTTTTGGTTTTTTCTTTTTCTTTGCTTTTATGCTTAGCTTTCCTGTTTTAAACTATAATGTTTAGTTGTATGTAATTGTTGTTGTAAAGTTTTTTAACTATATTTTGTTAGATGCGTTATAATTATTACTGCTTACAAGTCTTAAAAAACCAAACGCCAAATCTGCCATGCTAAGTATGTTTTTCTGCACTACCGAAGGGTATTCGCAGTTTTTTAAAAAATAATATTTTGTGCTGATTAAGAATATACAAAATGACTTTCGATTTTATTTGAGAAGTACTCTTTTGGTATATTTATATTATTGTTTTGTAGAACGATTTATATTATAATTTCATTATCAAACAGTTTGATTGTATTTTAAGTACACCTTTAATTAGTTACAGACTTGTATGAGAAAAAATATACTGTTTACATACGTAATGGAGAACAGTTTGAAAGTTGTATGATTATTTCTAGCAGGTTTAAACCTGACGTTTTAGAAAGATCTCAACCTTTTTAAGAGATAGTTTTTTTTTTTTTTTTTTTTTTGAATTTGTACTCGACCAGGATGGTTTGCGTTGGATTCACCTTCTAATTTTATTCATGTTCATTTTAACTTCTAAATATATTTTCCAGGTACTTTAACTGATAATTTGCAAGTTATTTATATATTTCTTTAGTTTTACAGGTATTATTGTTAATTTGAACGGTTGCATGTATTTCGATGATATCATGTAAGATTAGGCCTTTAAATAATGAAATTTACTTAATATAAATCTTAATGTAAATAACTCTTAAGTACACTTTCATTTGTTATACGAATTTTTCAAATTTTACGTTATTTCTACGAATGCATTTACTAAAGGCTCATAACAAATCTTTGCATAGTTCATAGATTACATGTACATCGCTACATGTAACTGTAAAATCTTAACATATGCTCAATATGTGCATTGGTGCTAAAAACTCTTACCCTGAAACTCAAAACATTTATGAACAGCAAAAAAAAACGATGTACTTTGATTTCAGTTTACCGAAATATACAATAAAAATGTGTTTGACTTAAAAATCAAGTATTTTTGTTACCATAAATTTAAATGTAGCATTTCTTTATGATTTCGCAGGCAAAACATTCCATTCAATTTATAAAGACTAATCTTTCAAGTAAAATGCATTATGATGATACAATCATGTGATTCGATCCATTTAGGAATTGTTATCATCCACGAAATATGACCTGAATCTTCGTCACAGATTCTTGCAGGAAATGCTATAACCAGAAAAGATTTCTGAAAGAATATCATTACCTAAAAAGGTTTGAATAGTCAGTTCATGATCGTTTTGATCGTAATTTCCAGAAAACTATTACTTTTGATTCATTTTGGATGGTACTTGCTAAAGAAATAAAAAATCTAAAAATTAGTAGCATGGTAAAATACTTACCTTAACTGATCTGTTGACTCTGATTTTACTACTGGTGTTTGTATGGACCCTGTAAATGTTATTCCATCTTTACCTGAAAGAGAAAATTAGCAAATAGTTGTGCATTTGACTGGATAATTTTTGTAACTGGTTTATTTTCATGCCTTTTAGCATTTACGTTTTAATTTTTAAAATGTATCTTACTAATAAAACTAAAGTTATTTTTCCTTCTAAGTATTTTTTCCCTTATTAAATTGTTTATTTTTGTAATTCAGTCATATTTCAATACCACATACAAAGTTGAGATGAGTGTACTGAAAAGGGTTTCGTAGTGTTAACTTGTTGACACAAGGCGGTCACTCATCTGGTGTGCTAATTCTGCATTAGCTATTAGTTTGTTTGGCTTTCTTGGCTCCCTTAAGAAGTTTTTTGCCTCCAGCTCAGTTAATTCTTATTCCGGGCTGACGAGTGCTAAAAAGCACGAAACTGCAGTCCTCGGATGGAATAACTGAGCTGGTGGTGTATTTTAAGTATTTCTGCCTTGGCTCTGGCTAAGGGCGGTAATTTACTACAAAATACAAGCTCATAGTTTTTAGAATTTGTCTCTGTTAAGTTATATATACATAAATTTGTTATCTGTACGCATGTGTATGCATTTTTTTAAAATTCAGAACTAATTAGTCTACTGTATCAACGATTGGGAGTGTGTGTTGCTAATAAAAATTTTAAAAGCAGATAGAACATGGTTCCAATATAAATACGCTTACTTTTGGGTGAGCTCATTTATATTTAGATTCAAAGAGAGAAGGATTTACATTGGTAGATTGCTAGTAAGCATTAGTGGAAAAGCAGTGCGGCTTTCCTTACCTCAATTTAAACAAATGTAATCGTTTACTGCTACGTTTATATACAACGCTTTCAAAATTTAATGAAATGTAAAAAAGTTTACCTCTAAAATGAAAATAAAAACTAGTAATTTGTTTTGTACGTAAATAAATGAAAATTGTCCAAGTAAAGACATAAATTTTACCTGTTACTCTCATTTTTCTAGCTGACATATTTGTTCCCGTATTATCCACTCTAAGCACTATCTCACCATTGGCTTTCCTAACAAGAAATTGCTTTGTGAAAACTTCCAGTTTTCCCTCACCTAAAAAGGATGCATTTGACAAATAAAAAAAAATCAATTAACACTTTCGAAAAACAATTATTAAAACTATTTCAGCTATTATTGTCAGTATCAAGCAAACACAAATAAATAAAAGAAAGATAGGTAAAGACCAAAACGTTGCTTTTTTCACACGATTACAAAAGGGAACTAACACTTTAAAATGCTTATAGTGCTTTTGAAAATAAAAACAGTAGTTGTGTCTGATGTACAAAACGGGTTACCGCAATCCTTTTTCAGTACACCTTGGCGTACTTTTAAGTCGAGTTTAATGATTTGAACTTTCAATTGCTTAATGGTAAAATCTAAATTCAACGTTAAATTGGTTTTACCTTTGATTTGAAGTAACACTGCTGTATCAGAATGACAAATAATTTACATGTCCTGCATCTTATGAAGATATTTTGCATTTTAAAATAATAAAAAAAATCAAATAAATGATATTTTAACGCAATGTTTAACGCAAAAAATAATATTGTTTAGTCGGACCAGATGTAAGTAAAATCTTGTACTGCGTGATTGGAACTCGATTCATGAAATTTGAGGATAGAAAAAAAAAGTGAAAATTAAGGATTCCATGTACTGTGCTTCAAACTATAAAAGATTCGGAATATGTAAAATTAATCTTACGTAAGATTAATAGGTAGTCTAAATCAATAATGTAAGTTGATATTTTGAATTAAACATATATTGCAGTTTAAAAAACATTTTCTGCTTATTCAAAAACTGAAATTTCATGTGTGTTTAGTGAAAATGACTGTATTAAATTATATTGACTAAATAATAATGACAAATTACAGAAAATAAAATGCAAGAAAATAAAATATTTAGTTTTGTTAAATAATGATTGGAAGTATATCATCTAACTAAAAATAAAAATTCAAATTCCAAAAATTACATCTAATATCGAAAAGCGTATTATAAAAGATTGATAGTTTCTATTTCCAGATTCTTGTGTCCTCCGCTTTTCTATTATATATATCTTGTCGGCTGAGTACTACAACCACGTAACTGCAAATTTGAGAAAAGAATTTCACTTCTGTTCGAAAGAAGAGGAAAACGCGGGGTTTTCTATAAATGATTCATTAGTTTTAGAAAGCTATATGTCAGGGTGGGGCGAAAAATAAAAAGTTCCTCAGATACACTTCTAACCGCTGCCAAAAGTTTTCTTTGGGGATATTTAGCTAATCTGCAAAATTTGACGAAGATCGGTTAATATCTTCAACTCATAAGATAGATTTATGCATTAAAATAATATGAAATAACTCACAAAAATTGTTTTATATTATGTATTTTATCTCGCATCTTCGAAATAAACAAAAACGTATAAAATAGTGACTTTAAGGACAATATTGAGTAAAATATGATGAATTTTTGCAAAATGAGACATTAAAATTAGGAAAATGCAGACATATGAGACAAATGAAATAAAACAGCTTTATTTAAACATCAATGAATAATTTTAAAAAATATGTTCAAATGTAAGCTACATACATGATAGAAAAAGTTTGTGGCACAGCTAGAGCTTTTACAAAAATAGACTTTTTTTTTTTCACATCGACGAATAAAACCATCCCTCTGTTCTATTCCACTTACGGCCAGAAATGCATCCGTCGCCAATTTTAAGCAGCGCTTGGGTACTAGTACTTGGTCCATCCAAGTAGTCTACTAAGTGGCGAAGAAGCAATTCATTGCCATGAAGATGGCATATTAACCACTGCAATGGTACATTAAAGAATGTTTCAAGACATAAAATTACGCCGCATTTTCTTCCGGTATTTACAGCAGTATGGTCACATCCGATGGCACTTAACTAAGTAATATCGATTTTGTTTTCGGAAATGAAATTTAGTATGCCGTTTGCAATTCCTTCTAAGTTCAATCTATTCGTTGAAATAGATCCTAAATATTTATTATCTGGCAGCAGAACCAGCTTTACATGCTCTTCAATAAGTATTGTTCGATGACCATAGTCGGACACAGATTGTTCCAGGAACAATGCACTATCCTTTCGTCAAGAGAAACACAAACCTCGTACGTATGCACATTTTGGACCTTGGTGGTGAGCTTTCAGACTTTTTGTCACTTTTTCACGATTATATTTGAAGATGTTTCAGGGGAAATGAAGCCGACGTCTTCTAATCTTCTAATACTGATGATGCTAACGTAGCAGCTAATCTAACCGAAACACCGTAGCGTTTTAAAGAAGTTGGTCAATATAACCCTTGCTGAACTCCTAGTTGAGGGCTTTAACACTTGCTGGTGAAGTACTTGCTTTATAATTGATACAACTAAATTCCGGATTAGCTTTGTTTGTACCTTCTGTTAAATATTCTTTATTGATTTCTGTTTCCTCATAACTTCTTCACGGGTATTAACTCTGAGTCTCTTCTTCGCTCTTGATTCTTCTTTTGTTTTTTGTTCAAAGATCCATTTTAATTTTCATGTAGTTTTTTCTATCAATATTTATAATAAACATTTTTCGTCACCACGCTGATCTAAAAGAAAAAGTTGTTCTTTTACAGAAAATGCGCTGCAGCAATGCGTCTGGAACTTTTCCCGGTCAAATCTCATGGTTGTACGACGTATTTAAATGTCATTTCACATCATACTAGGAGCGCAACAGCAGTGCCTCTTCAAATATCATGGTTTTTGCAACAAAACTATGCATTGCCTTCTCTTAAGGGTCATTTCACAGTAGTTTAGACATTTATGTAGAGTCCGTAATATGACCTTTTTTTGCCATAACTTTTTAATTTGCTGTTTGATTAGCATATTATTTTATTTTGAGATTTTTCTACCAACACACCAACTCAAATTAGAATAATTTGTAAATCAAACGGTAAATTAAAAAGTTATCGCAAAAAAAGATCACATTACGAACTTTACATAAATGTCAAAAATACCGTGAAATGCCTCTTAATGTAAACGTTTAAAGACCAATTTCTTTCTGGAATCTATTTCATTGTTATTAACCCATAAATGTCCTTTAGATGTAAAAAAGGTGCAATTAAAATCAGTTAAAAGCAAGATTTTTACATTAAAACCATGAAACTATGGGGAAAATACCGATGATGAAATTTTGCGATCACAGCGCCCCTTGAAGATGATAACCGATCTCCGTCAAATTTTTCACATTAGCTAAATATCACAAAAGACAAATTTTGGCACCTTGGTAACTATTAAAAGTTGATCTGATTTTTTTTCGCCCCCCCCCCCCCATTTCAAAAACAACGATGAGGAAAAACTAAGAATTACCACAAACTCACAAAAAGTTTTAATTGTATAGACCAAACAGCAATACGAGTACAATATTTTCAAAATGACGAGAAAACAGGAAAAGCGTTTTTTTTCTTTTGCATGTGTAACAATATATATGTGATTTTCATCTGTTCTTGCAGTGCTCTGGGTGCATATTAATGACTTTGTCTATGTACCCTAGCTAAGAAAAACGCAGAAGAACTTTAGGATAGCCTCCAAACGCTAGTGATATATTTTTCAGGAAGACGATGAACGTTACGAAACATGTCATGTTTTTTTGCCATTTAAAAAATACTGCCCTCGCATTGCTATCTGGTTGACACGATCCCTTACTTTTGTATGCACAGATTTTCGCAAAGTAATGAATCATTTGTAGTAAACTTATACTTTTAATTTACCAAAATTTAGAAATGGTAGTTAAATAACATTTAAATAAAATCTTCACATTCCCCCACAGAAATAAATTAATTTATTAAGTTTTTGCAGAAGCAGTACAAAAAAAAAAAAAAAAACAGACATGAATTATAGTTACATATTTGTAGTATTCACTCACCGATATACACTACTACATACAATACTTTTGTATTACAATTACTATTATTTATATATTCATTTAAATTTGACGTGTCCATTCGTTCATCAGACGCGTAACCTCAGAAAAGAAACTACAACTTGTACTTACCCATATTTAGCTTGCCTACTATTTGGCCTTTAGAATTTCTTGCATTGATTGTAATGTTTCTAAATGATTCAAATCTGAGAAGCTGATTCTCAAAGCTGTAATACAAAAACTGAGTATTATTAAGGGTGACTTTCTGGAGCGGAGTAAATTTTTATTCGTTCAATTGAGTTCTAAAACTAATGATGGCAAGCACCATATATTATGCTGCTTTTGTACTTTAAGCCAATTGTAAAGTCTCATTTTTGCTCCAAAACTTGAACATCATGCAGCAAACTTGCTTAAACCTCAAAAAATTATCGTTAAAGAAATGATTTTAAATCTACAAGGTCACTTTAATTGTTCGATTTTAATTTTAAAATATATCTTTCACTTATAACTGCAACTGAGTGTCAAATTTTTTATCGATTCTGTAAGTGTTAAAGTTATCTCAAACTTTTACATTATTCATTGTCCAATAGATTTAATAATTTCTTTGCGTAAAGTAACTCATAAGGAATAAGAAATGATTTATGATGTAAACTGATTAAAACTACTTTCAAATTTTAAACTAGTTTAAAAAAAAACTTTGACTAATCAGAAATATTACTAAGTTACACACCACATAAACTTTGCATTAAACATGACATATTTTTGCTACGTGTTTCTAGAAGTTTTAAAAGTTGAAACTTTGTCACTATAGCTAAAAAAAGAATGTTTCCTTTTCATTCCAGTTTTTTTTTCTTTTTTTGTAATAATAAAATCGGAAACTTCGGGAGAAATACTGATTTTACGGAAATTTAACTCGAACTCCATTTCGAGCCACACCTTGTTTTCTGATTGCTTGGTTTGGAAGCGTGTATTCAAAGTATTCTTCATTTTCCCCCCAAAACTTGTGCTGCAATTTTGATTTTTTTAACTGCTTATGAAGAGGGTCAGATTTCCTGTTTAAAATTCTCAAAATAATTTTAAACAGAAACTCGCCGAACCACGTGAGGTACGATTCCCAACGAGAGAAGATAAGCTCTTTAAAATACTCGGAAGAATTTTAAATAGTAACTTGCTCAGCCCCATTAATTATGACTCCAAATAATATGAGATGGGTTGCTTAAAGTCTTCTCAAAATCTCAAAGAATAACATGCTGAGTTACTTGAGCTCTGATATCCAATAAAATGGAATTATTTCTAGTGCATGCTGGTAGTATGTATGTTCTACTTTAAAAAAAAAAAACTAATTTCTCAATCTATTTTAAAAGGTTAAAATTAAACTTCAAAATCTTTTGCTGTTATTTAAATACACACAACCTTATTGGACTGTATAACTTTTTAGTTACAAATTTTGTTAAAAAGATTTTAATAAACTTAAGCTTCACACAAACAAGAAACATTTTGGATAGTAATTGACAATCAGTTTAACAACTTTAAATACCACCTTAAAAGTACATAAAAAAGTTTTGTGAAAAATACGTGAAAAAAAATCAGGCAAAATATCCGAATTTTAGTAATTACCTTAATAACCAGGATTTTTTTGAATACAAAAATTAAATTCCTTACTAATTATTTCCTTTTCAAAAAGTCTGACTGAAGACAAACGAATTTAATTTATATTAAGGTTC
Source organism: Uloborus diversus (assembly GCF_026930045.1). Taxonomy (NCBI): domain Eukaryota; kingdom Metazoa; phylum Arthropoda; class Arachnida; order Araneae; family Uloboridae; genus Uloborus; species Uloborus diversus. The sequence goes on from NC_072732.1 coordinate 143,521,610, forward strand.
AACTTTTAGGAAATTGAAATAATATATATTTATATGTTTCAAAAATAAAAGATCGAAATGTTCCTCCTATGGTTTCTATAAGAGTTTTGAGGATTTACCTGCCTAGAACGTATTTTCGCTGCTTGCAGGGTCTTTAGGAACACAGACTGCCCTTCTAGTCTGATACCTTCTTTCTTTATTTTTAAATTTCCCATGCCATCCTAGAAAGAAAGAAAATTCAAAATAAAATGAACACATTTAGTTTATACGTAGTTTCGTGCTGGGAGCTTAAAAGAAAATACCTATTATGAGAGCTTTCAAAAAAAAAAAAATTCCACAATTCAACAAAACTCACAAAATGCCTCTTTAAAAGTGAAAAATGCTACTAGATTTGTTGTTTTTTACGTGCTACCGCGAAGTAATCATGGTTATAAACTGCAAATAACTGTTTTGGTGCAAAATACTGAAACTCAGCGAGAACAACTATTTTGGGGGTTACATAATAAAATTTGAAATTACATACTGTTCGGCTTTTAAGAAGGGATGATTCGCCATGGCTAAAATTGCTAAATCTATGATGGATTTTTTTTTCATATTTATTTAAAAAAACAAGATTACACTTAAGGAAGTGTTGTGAAAAATATTAAGTTGCAATCAAATTCAACGCGGATAATTTGGTGGGATTTTCAAATTTCTTTTTTAAATCAATCTTTTATTGTTTTCGAAAAATAGTGTTTCCAAAGCAAAATGGTTAGATATATTAAACATTTATCGGAAACCACCATATTGCTGTTGAGCTTACTATTATGATGGTGGTTTTAAAAATACTATTGCACTAACCAGATGCTGAACTAATTTTATGATCAATGGTTGGACCTTTTTAAAAATATCTTCCGCAAACCATAAATGAAGAAAAATGTTAAAACTACTGTGACCGAAGGAGCTTAAACTCGGGTACACGAATTTCACCGAAACACCGTAGTCATTCAGTTTTGCTGAGTGCAATATTAAGTCGTCAACTGATCTCTTTCTGAACTGATTTCTTTTCGACGGAAAAACGGAATTAAAAATCATTTTTAGTTTCAAATTACGTCAATGCTTGCCCTTATTTGCAATTGTCTCTCATATACTCTAACTTTGTTACGTTATGTTTTTTTTTTTTTTTTTTGGAGTTATTAGTTATTTGCTTGTGCTTGTTCCATATCATTTAAAAGCGTCAGTAGGGAAATAATGAGAGTTCTGCAACAGGAGGCGGTGTTGCGGTGTTAACACCGCCTCCCCCTCCCACTCTTCCTCCCACCGCCTCCTCCACTTCCTCCCCACCCCCTCCCGACCTTGGGGTTGACCCTCCCCCAAGTGTTGCCATCCAAAAAGTAAAAACTTTGTGGCGCGAGAACCCGTAGAAGGTGACGAGGGTTTTTCCCGCGTTTTAGATATTTTTCCCGCGTTTTCGGACTTAGAATATTTTGAACTTGTTGTCATGGTATCCACAAAGTTTTTACTTTTTGGATGGCAACACTTGGGGGAGGGTCAACCCCAAGGTCGGGAGGGGGTGGGGAGGAAGTGGAGGAGGCGGTGGGAGGAAGAGTGGGAGGGGGAGGCGGTGTTAACACCGCAACACCGCCTCCTGTTGCAGAACTCTCATTATTTCCCTACTAGCGTCTTAAATTTCTAACATCCTTAAGCTCCTATCTGCTGAATTTTTGCAACTTGCACTTTTATTAGGGTACTTGTTTTACTTATTTTCCCTTTACTTGTTACTTCGAACAAAATGAAAAAAAAGAAAAAATTACTTATCACATTAATATACTTTATGTCTCTTTAGAAAATTACTATAGTTTAAACAAATTATAATGCTCTTACCATGGTAAAGTCTAAAACTTTGATTATCCAGACTGTTAGGGACAAGTTGATTACTATCATTGAACATAACAGAATGAGTAGAAAATACAAACATCGCTTTCTCCAACCGTAGATGCCAATGCGAAAAAGACAATTGCTGAAGTATGGATCGATATTCTTCACTGGGCAGTGGTCACTGTCTGTCCACTCGGGTAAAGGAGAGGCTGGAATCGCAACGGTGTGCCCACTAGACATGCCTGAAAGGAAAATCATCCACATTTAACATATATTAATATCACGCCTTAAGTACATTGATTATTTTTTCAAGAATATGAATCTTAAGTTCGAAAAGTACAAGCTTTTAGATTTCAGCATGCACATTTTCTTACCGATGCTGTGCCAAAACTAGTAATAATAATAAAAATCTACTCAAAACTCACAAATAACGAAGTTTTATTGCACCAAACATGCATACACATGTTTCGGCGTTACAATTAACGCCATTTTCAATGTAATTAAGTGAGTTTAGGGATGAAAAGATATCCGACAAAAGCAACGGGACAGATTTAAAATTTATATTTAATTTTACTTTATTGCTTGAAGGTATTTATTTTTCACTCTTAACTTTTTTTTTTTTTTTTTTTTTGTAATATTTTTGCTAAATGTATAGCGTAAAGTAGGATAGCCCGGGGAACGTTTACGCGATTTTTTTTAATGAATTTTCTAATTTTTATGTTTTAACTTGGGAAATTTTAGACATTGCGTTTTATGAAGCAGTTAATGGAGTCAAAATTGGTACATTCAGTTGTTGTTCGGCTCGTGTTTTTAACCGTCAAATAAATAATTTTTGATTCCAAGTCGGTTGCGCAAACATGCCCCGGAGACGGGGCACGTTTACGAATATTTATTTTGACACCTAACGTGGTTCTTTCAGTGTTTTGAACATAATGTCTTACCATCGCTAAAAAAAAGCAAATTTATTAGAGAGTGAGTAATGTATAAAGTTGAAGCTGAAGGGGCTTGAAGACAGCACTATATGATTGTAAGCTATAAGATACGTATGTGTAACTCAATTAACAGTTAAACGGTAATTTTCAGAACTAAATAGCCGGAAAATAGTAAAATGTTGAGACAGTTTGGAGTGAAAAAAATGTTAGGAACACGTTTAAGTAGGACACAGTAAGAACGACCGTAAAGGTGCTCCGATGTTCAATGTGTAAACTTGCCCCGTCACCAAGTTTGGATTAATATTTAACGTGCATAAAATTTAATAACATTTCAGTTCATGCAAACACAATTCTCTAAAAAAGATATTTTAAACTAAGTATTATTTATTTACAATAAACTTCGAAACGTTCAACACAAAATTTACTCAATTTGTTAGAAAACAAATTATTCTTTCTTCATGCTGGACTGAAGCTCGACTAATGCTCAAAAACCTGTGAGAGTATTTGTTAGGGAGTAGCATCAATCTGTTATGACTGTTGGCTCTCCAGTTTTAATTCACTACTTTGCATTCGCTGCTACGTTAACGTGCCCTGGTCTACCCTACATTTAAAATTTGCCTCGAAGATATTTTATTTCTTTATTATTTATATTTATAGTAAAGTTATCAGAATTCGGGTACAGTTTAATAGAATATTACAAAGCACATCTAGTTATAAATGTTTTGCTAAACTATTCTGGTGTAATTGTTACGATATTTGATGGTTACGCATTTTCATTGTTTTTTTGTTATTACGCTTTCATGTAGTGCAACAGTCGTAACAAAACCAAAAGGGCGTTTTTGCGAAATTTCTCCTGTAGTGTCGGAGAGATAGCGCAGATGAGTAGGAAAGATTGCTCTGAATAATGACTATTCAGTTAAATTGATAGCAACAAACATTACACTTAAAAAGACATCACTTTAAGTTTTTCGCATTCAAGCATCATTATAACTGGGCAGATATTTTAGCACATTATTCATTAATGAATAAAAAAGCATACCTTTTTTGAAAGGACAAACAATTTGTGGTTAAAAATTAAAGAAACCTATGAAGGAACATCAGAAAATTTACAAAATTACTTTGTAATTCTTTTAGCGAAAACTTCATCCAGTTTCGTTTTACAATACAAAGTTACAGCTGCGAAATCTCTCCTACCATATAAACGATTGAGAACAGTGCGTCATCTCTTCTAAGTAAGAGATGCGTGAACAGTCCTATTTCAGTAGTAGATATTGCGCTGTCTTTTGTTTTAGCAATGCCGCTGCTAAGAACTACTGTGGCCAACAATGCTTGCCTAGGGAAGTATAATCATAAAAATCCGTTTGAATAATTATTATTTTACCTTATTGCTATTCTAGAAAATTAAGAGAAAAAGGTATGAAAATTCACGTACTTAGCTTGGTTAAACAATGCAAAGTAGTGATATTTTATTGGAAACACTCTGAACAACATGCGCCTTCACGCGAATTCTGCTTTTATACAACTAGATGAAGTATCTGCGCTCTTACTCAGCCCTTACCCGCTGAACCCTCTTGAGCATATTATCTCCGGCCGCGCAATCTCGACTCGCATTACCTTAAAAAGTAATTGTTAGTGCTCTTATTAATATTAGTAGTAATATTAATTGTATTCAAATTTTGTAATATTTGAATATAAAGGAAGGGAGAAAAATACGTTCTTACGAACTTTTAGTTATGTTTAAAGTTCAAGGATTTATTATTTGATTTTTTTTCCCGTTGTCATAGTCAGTCAGTTGCAATCTATTATGCAAAGTTTAAAACTTCGCTTTTCTGAAGAGTTTTATTCTTTCAGTTAATTTGTTATTTTTTGAAATTGTAACACTCTAAAACTTAGTTATGGTGTTTCAGATAAAATCTTACGACCTAGCTCGAAGGAGTAATTTACACTGCTTAGATCTTCTTTAATTCTTTTACCTTCTTAAATTCAAATTGTGAAAAAAAAAAACTATATAATGATTTCTGTATAGATTGTAGCTTATATCCTTCATCTTCTTAGAAAATATATGCAAAGTTTTCTTTTTTTTTTCGTATAATTGGTCTCTGGGTTCTAAAGAAAGTTTTTTTATTCTTTGCTGTAAACTTTTCAGTACATATTTTCTGAATACATCTAACATTCTTAATGAAAAAATATTATAAATTTAAACTAGTAAATGGTTAATCCACATTTTATCAGAGCTATAATTATTTATTAACTTTTTCCTTAACCAAAATCCAAAAAAGAAATAAAAACAAAGAACTGCACTTTATTTTTGATTCGACATAATATAATAAAAATTACGTCAAATTATACCGTGTATATTTCAAATTGTACTAGTAAAACTTCTTAACTATTAGTAAAGAAAAAGAATACATTATTTCTTGTTTAAGGCAGGGGTAAATTAATGCATATTTATTTAGTAAGACATACTAAGCGCCCTTAAATTTGTTTTAAAATTATTCGTTCAAAATAACAACTCACGATATATTCTCAAATATATTCTCAAACCAAAGGAACAGTCACTTATATGACGTATTTAGGTGCAACAGTTTACTTAATTTATACAAGTGTTCATCTTTCAATGATTTTCTTTATCTTTAGCTATACTCAGCATTTGTATTAAATACCTATAATTATGAACAAGTGAAAGTATTAAATTTAACTTGTTTCTAATGATTGATTTATTTACGATCACAAAACAAAGAAATATAGAGCTACGACCAGCTTATGGTGATTTCGTAATTGTCTCCTCGTATTTATTTATCGTTTGCTATATTTTGACTTTATTGATGAACTAAAACTATGAACAGGTGAAAGTATCCCATTTAACCTTTTCTTGCTTTTAATTTATTGACAACTAGTGGTACCCGCACGGCTTTGCCCGTAATAGAAAAATTAAAAGGTCTTTTGGTTCGCCTGTATATTTACAAATAATGTATGGTAAATTTTCTCGCCAATTGATTTGTGCCCATGTTACGGTTCCACGTTATGATAATTTCGTAATTTATTCGTCCATCTTATGATAATTTTGTTCTTAAAATTGAAATAGAAAAAGAACCACATCGAATTTTTGAAAAATCGCTTCGAGGTGCACACCCCCATGCTACAAACTAACTTTGTACCAAATTTCATGAAAATCGGCCGAACGGTCTGACGCTATGCGCGTCAAAGAGATCCTGACAGACAGAGAAACTTTCAGCTTTATTATTAGTAAAGATCACAAAACAGATACACAACTACTGCCATTTTGCGGTGATTTCCCATGTGTCGCCAACTTGTTACATTTCAAATTGAATAACAAAATAAAACTATTAATAAGTTCAAGTCCCATTAACCCATTATGTTGCTTTTGATTTACTGGCAATCACAAAAAATAAAGTATCTAGGCGTTACAACTGTTTTGTAGTTATCTGCTAACTATCTCCTATGTTAACGTATTGTCACTTATTACTTCACTTCACTAGTAAAATAACTAAAAACTATTAAAGAGGAAAAGCATTTCATTTACCTTGTTACTTACTTTCAGGAGAGGTCAACGTATTAACTGACGTAATAACGAGACAGTGTGGTGTCGTTCTAATTTTCTCTTCACCTTAAACACCTTTATAAAAATGTGTATAAAAATGAAATTATATTTTATTTCTAAGCAGAAACCATACAGGTTTAGTTACACCTTTGACAGCAATTTAATCGGAAGCAACATGTTATTGGCTTTTTTAAAAAATCAAGTGACTTCTATGCTTTATTAACTTTTCCTTATCTGTACTTCAACTTTATGAGTAAAATGACTATAACTATGAATAACTAAAAATATCCCATTTACCCTGTTTCTGGCTTTTGATTTATTCACGATCACAAAAAAAAAGATATCAAAGAATTAACGACCATTTTATGGTGATTTCCTAACTGTCCCTTAAATTAACTGCACGCTATCTGGAAAAAGACTAAATACTTCAATCTAAGATGAAAGCTTCCGAAAAAGACTTTCCCGCGTACTCTAGGACCGTTATATTATGATAGGACATTAGTATCAATTAACACCCTAGAGTGTCGGAGGAAAGCCGTTCCAGCAATGACTGTAATTAGGGTAATGGCAGAGTTGATCCCTGATAATGATTTCCAAACTCCGGAATCGAAGAAGTGGTTTGGGAGTGATGAGCGTTATCTCTGGGCTTTTATGCAAAAGAGAAAGATTATAGCGAACATTGATTGAAAGATAATATGTAAGATCATTTTTAAGGGAAATATATTTGAAGCTATTTTAACTACAGTGGTTTTTTTCATTATGAGAATAGCTATTTTCATTGCAAAATATTAATTACGCAAATTTTAAAAATATTTTACGTATTGTTTAGTATCCAGAAATGTTTCAGAAAATATATATGAGAGTCATCCAAGCCCAAAACAGCGTGTACCAGACTCACAGATTTAAATTCCAAAAGAGGATTATTTTTTTGTCCCTGCAAGAGAGATATTAGTTTGTCGACAAAATGACTACCTGTTATGGCGAAAACACGTCGTAATATAAGTCTTTAAAAATCAAGGTAAGCCTCGTTTTTTAATCTGAGAACGTCTTAAAATGACAATAAAGGGTGTGTTCTAATTATCCCTCAAACTTCGGGTCAAGTTCACCTTCTACATGTTTTTAAGGGCTTCAACATGCTGGGAAAAAACACAATTACGATATTTTTTTCTATAAGATACTGTTAAATTAAAGATTTTCTTTAAAATAGGAATAAAAATCTTAGATTCTCCTTTTTAAGTAAAAGGTACTCCGTGCTATATTCCCCTCCCCTGACGAAGTGCAGACAAAATTTTTATGATGATCAGTTAAGAGTTAAGTTGTGAAAACGTAAAAAACAAGCAAACTTACATTCCGCACTTAAAATATTAATAAAGATGTATTAGAAAATTTGAAATTAATGGCCGTAAATTTTAAAAAATGCCACTGCAGTAACAAACAGTATGTCAAAAAATAACAACATCACGGTTTTGAAATTCGTGCAATAAAATGCTGGATTTTGTTTCAAAATTACAATACAATAATTAAAACGCAAAATTTTTAGTGGGTATTATGGACTTCGTCCAACAGTTGTGTAGTTTTTTAAATATATTTTTCTTTTTCCTTCTTTCTTTCTTTTTTCTTTTGTTTTTGCAGTTCAATTTAGTTATTTTTATCTTCAAACCATTGAGACATTACAGAAAAATCTTATATCACTAAAAGTTTACGGTAAACAAAAATATCTCATTGTTACATACATACAAAATTTAGCCAAATAACAGCAAAGTTCAAAATACCAATTTAATTGCACGAATTCTGTCTTATTACTCTGAGAATTTGATTTAAATTAATCATCGGAATATTTTTCTTATTAAATTACTCCTTGGTTGAAGTTACGCAAAAAAATTAATTAATCAACAGTACTAAAAGCGACTCCTTAGAATAAGACAAACTTCAATAGAACTTCTATTAATTGTTTTTCGCCCTTCAAATCAGGAACTAAATCTTTTCCTTTCTGCACTACTTTTTTTACGATGAGCATTATTTTCAATTAGCACTCTAAACGGCTGATGCAATGATGATTTAATGACTGCGGTAATTAAGGTAATGGCCGAGTTGATCACTGCTAATGATCCGTGGAACTAGGATTTCAGTTTGGAGGGGGGAGGGCTGATGGGGCTATGTATCGCCATTTCGATGGCCTCTTCCTATTTAATACGAGAAGAGAATTGTATTGATAGGCAAACATTTGATATGTTTTGTGTAGAGGAAGCTGAAATGTTACCCTCTCCAAGGTAATTTGTGCAAGTTCTATGAGAGCGAAAAACGTCAAGCATTTTGAAGAAAATAAAATGGTTTAGGACTTCAAGCACGAATAAATGACAAGTACTATTTTGTTAACAAATTGTTTTCACTGCAGTTTAGATAAATAAGTTTTTCAAACATGGGATAAAGAGCATGTTAATCTTCTGCAGAAACCTTTCTTAAGTTCCTTGAAAACGTACCGGCCTTTTTTGAAGCGGGCTTGGTTTTGTGACGAAAATGTATTTTATGTTATTTGAATTAAATATTCACTTTACTCTCTCGTAAATTTTCCAAAACAGATGAAGTGCCCAACAGCATTAAAAAAGCTTAATATCATAAAAAATAAAATAAAATGTATCGACAAAGAAAGTAGTATATTTTATTAAGACTGGGGGGTGAATTTGAGTTTTAACATCTTGAACGTAAATAATGTTTTACGCTTTCACGAGTTTTCGTAGGCATCTACAGTGCTGGTAAAAAAAATGCATCACCCTCGCATTTTCACAACAATGGGATTATGTGAGAAGTTTTGGTCGACCGATTAACGATGAATGTATGTGAAATTCTGCAAAACTTATGAAATAAGCATTTAACAGCAGGAATCCGATAATTGTTTACATAGATCGGGGCTGTTCCGGGCCAAGACAAACTGCTGACCTCATGATCATTTTTCCCTTTCTGAAATTGCGTGTGAGTTTAGAGATAAAAAATTACTTAACCCCATGTCAATTTAAGTCTAACGGCATTATAAAGGTTTTTAAATTGTTACCTACCAGTTTTGCCCTATGGCACGGAGCAGAATCATCCTGGAAAATGACGTTTGGAACTGAAATAAAACGATCCCGGATAGTAGGAATCAATATCTCCTCCAAAATGTTAAGATACACTTGAGCGTTTACTGTTCCATGCATAAAGTAAAGCCCACCAACTCCTTGATCAGATGATACATCCCCAAATCATCTGGAATACGGGATGCTTGACTGTGTGTTGAATGCAGTCGGGATGATATTCCTCTCCTTTGTGACGCGGGTGATGCAATTTTTTTTTACCACCACTGTACTCGTTGGACTCATCGTTTCTGCTTATGTCTCCAATCCCCCGGAGTAAAATTTTATTTATACTCTACCCACTCGACTTGAGATTGATGAGACAAAAACAGCATCCAGCACACAGCAAATTTCTGCGAGCATGTCCCTCCTCCTGGGCGGTGGCGTGAAGGCGTACGAGTCAGTTCTACAGCGAACGTCATGCTACATATGCTTTCATTCAATTTTTTAAGCAGCAGAAATGTATCGACAAAGGAGTAATGTAAACGGGAAAATGTTCACGAGCAAAATCAACGTATGAAAATGATGTTGATTCTTTGAAGAACGGATGTACAGTAAATAGTTCCTAAACTAGCAGGCCGAACATCCTAGTTCGAACTAAGCTCCTTCCTATTTACAGTAAACTTCCGATTTTCCGCAAGTGGATTATCCACGGGGGCGAATCATCCGCAAGTCAATTAACAAACAGGAACATGTATTTCCGCAGTAAAAAGCAAATACCAATGGCTGTTTTTTCGTCGAATTGAAACTTAAACTCAGTTGCTTTTGCTTTATTTATTTACTAGTGGTACCCGCACGGTTTTGCCCGTAATAGAAAAATTAAAAGGTCTTTTGGTTCGCCTGTATATTTACAAATACTGTATGGTGAATTTTCTCGCCTATTGGCTTGTGCCTATGTTACGGTTCCACGTTATGATAATTTCGTAATTTATTCGTCTATCTTATGATCATGTTTTTCTTAAAATTTGAATAAAAAAAGAACCACATCGAATTTTCGAAAAATCGCTTCGAAGTGCACACCCCCATGCTACAAACTAACTTTGTGCCAAATTTCATGAAAATCGGTCGAACGGTCTAGGCGCTATGCGCGTCACAGAGATCCAGACATCCAGACAGAGAGACTTTCAGCTTTATTATTAATAAAGATTTATTTATTTATTTTTATTATTATTATTTTTTTTTTTTGCTTTCTTCATTGTACATACACTTGTTTTTTATTAATCTCAAGTTCTGTTGTGCGAAAATACAAACATTTTTACTCTACTGTATATTATTTCACAGTTTGAAGAAAGTATTATGCACACAGCTAAGTTTTTGAGGATTAACAATTTTTACCTTATTTGTCCCTAATTTTAGCCATTTTGCGACTTATCCGCGATGTTTATTATCCGCGGAACATGTGCCATCCAATTCCGCGGATAATCAGGATTTTACTGTTGATCCTTTTTCTCACATGAAAATCTGATCTAGATGATAAACGCTTTTCTTAGGCAAATGTAGAGAACTGGCTGTACGACGAGCTAGATGCCTTCTATGTAAGGATTGGGAAAGTTTATAACAGATGTTTCAATTAGAACATTGGTTATGTGCAGAAGTAGCTGGATGATATATCTAAACATTTCAAATAATAAAAGCTTTCATTTTCTCTGTAGTTTTACTGTGGCTAACGATCAGACCTTGAAAAAAATAACCCACGCACAAATACTAGACCACGAAGATTTTAAAAAAAAATGAATGAGTATCTGGAGGATTATGTAATAAACTCGGATTTTCAACTACATATTTTAAATCTTTTTTTAAGCATTTTAGTTAAAAAGCTAAACTATAGCTCATAACAAATACGAAATGCTCGTTTTTTTTCCCAGAAAAGTATTTTGTGCGATAATTTGAAATATCGCAACATAAATAACATAATGCGTTCAAAAATTTAAGAAGGAATTCAGAAATTTAATTGGAAAAAATATGCAATAAAAGCGATATTTTTTGTTTGGTAAAGTATCGAAAATAGTTACAAAGTACTGGAGAAATGTTTCAATAAATACGTATTAAAATGCTTTCTCACGTAGAGTCTTCATAATATATTTGACGGTTTTTCTCTTTTTTTTTTCAGTTCATTAATAATAATAGCAAAATTGCATCCACTGTTACTCAACTTCATTAGTATGATATCTTTGTTGATCATGAATGGAACGTATTTTTCTCAAAATTCCTTAATTAGTGACGATTGTCTAATCTAGCTGTTATTTGGAAGTAATAAACATTTTTGGTTAAGTAAAGAAAGTATTAAATACATTTAAGGCTCTTAAACTACTAAGAGGATAATAATCTCCACTCAAGTTTTTTTTTTCGTTTGAATTGGAAAAGCGCCAGATACTTGATCTCAAACAAAATGAGAAAAATCATATTAAACATTTATTTTTGTTGAAGTTCTAAGAAGTGTTTTAAAAGAAATATCCTTTTTGTCTGTCTAAAAAGTTACTGAAATTGGAGGATGCTAATCAATTGACAATATTGAGAAAAAATATTTAAAGATTGAACTGTATTAAAATGATAGTTGCATAATATCAGTTAGAACTAACTAAAATACTGTTTATGCATTTTTGAACAACCGTCAACCAGGAAAACTTTTGTCAAATTTTTGTCGTTTTTTGAAAATGAATTTGGCGCTCTACTGAGCTCTAATACCAGGTAATATGCGTGGCAGTGTTTTCACCGCTGAAAGAATCTACCGCGTCTATTACTCCGTTTTAAAATTTAGTAAACTGCTTTTTTGATCGCTTTCAAAGATAGACAAGGAAACCCTACTTGGCAATGCTGTGCCGGTACATGGTAGGGTCTGGTGGGGGAAGTGGTCAATGGGGTAAAGTGGTCATACGTCAAATAAATGGTTATAACTACACTGCAAAAAATAATTGTTGTTTTTATAGTAATATACTGTTTTTTCCTACAGTTTAATACTGCTCTGTTAAATAACAGAGAAAAACTTTAAAAATGTTTTAGATTGCTCAAAACGATGCGCAAAAGGTGTTTCCTTTCATACGGGAAGATAAACTAATGAATTCAAAGTATCGACAGCCATTTTTGTTCCTATTTTGGCTGTGCTGAGGCAGGACTGCTCATTTGTAATCCAAGTTAAAGGTAAGTGCTAGTTATATTATTCATTCCCTTTTCCTCAAAATGTCGTTTTCTTTATCATCGAGAATGTATGTAAAATAACAGTGTTTATTTTTAAATTGTAATTCGTATCCCAATATTCGTTGATGTTGACTTTGCAATTTCTTTTAGTTGTTAAGTTGTAGCGATTGCTTTATAGCAAAAATCTGAGTAGTTGTTGTGATTCTGAATATTTTACTGCACGTATGATAGTTTTTAAACATTTTCTGAAACTCAAATTTGATTTAAAAAGAAATCAATTCCTTCCTTGATCGTATTGGATTAAATTTAATCCAAAACGATAGAGATATTGCAAATGTTCTAAATAACTTTTCTTCCAGTGTGTTTAACGATAACTGTATCTCAACAGTTGAAACTAACAAGACACAAGCTATTATACAGCTTTAGGGTTTTTTATTTTCCAGGGAGGAGGTTTTATTTCATTTGAAAAAGATTAAAGCAACTAAAGCTTCGGGACCAGATAATATTTATCCAAAAATTTTAGTTGAATGTGCAGAGGAATTAGTGGATGTTATTTTGAATATTTTCAATGCTTCTTATAACTCGGGGACGGTGCCAGAGGACTGGAAGCTGGCTAACATAACGCCACTCTTCAAGAAGGGGTCTAAAGGTATTGCTGGGAATTATAGACCTGTAAGTTTGACTTCGGTGATTTGTAAGATTTTCGAAACTTTGATCAAAATTAAGATTATGAAGTTCTTAGAGACTAATATTCTGTTGACTAGTTTGCAGTATGGTTTCAGGAAAGGTAAATCCTGTACTACTAATTTATTGCATTTCTACGACAAGGTTACCTCAGCTTTAGATAACAAAAAATGTGTGGATGTTGTTTATATTGATTTTCAAAAAGCTTTTGACAAGGTACCGCATGTTGCTCTTCTCAGCAAGTTAGCTGACATAGGAATAGGAGGAAAAACTTTACTTTGGGTTAGAAATTGGCTTACTGGTAGGAAGCAAAGAGTAGTTGTGAGAGGACATCATTCTAATTGGAGTGATGTTTTAAGTGGGGTTCCTCAGGGATCAGTGTTAGGGCCTCTTTTCTTTATTATATTTATGAATGACATCAATGAAAATATTTCTGGAAGCATGAATTGTTTTGCTGACGATGTAAAAGTTATGGGGATTGTCGAAAATGAAGAACAAGTCAAACAGCTGCAAGAGGATTTAGATCATATTACTAAGTGGGCAGATGAATGGGGTATGGCAGTTAATGTAGGGAAATGTCAAGTGCTACACTTAGGTCATGGAAATAAACGTATGAGATATCGTTTACAGGGTTCAGTCATAAATCAGGCAGAAAATGTTATGGATCTGGGAATCTTTATTAATCAGGACTTCAAGTTTAGTCAACAGTGCAGTATTGCTAGTAACAAAGCCAACAAAATGTTTGGGTTTATCAATAGATCTATTTCAAACAATTCTAAGAAAGTTCTTCTGCCTTTATATAGGAGTTTAGTAAGACCTCATTTGGAGTATGCTGTTCAGTTTTGGTCGCCTTATCTGAAGAAAGATATTTTTGATTTGAAAAGGGTTCAAAGAAGGGTAACTAAATTAGTAAGGGGACTCTCAGATTTAGATTATGATACCAGACTTAATAGGCTTATTAATAGGCTTAACATGTATAGCCTAGAGCAAAGGAGTGTCAGATGGGACATGATTCAGTTATTTAAATTTATCAAAATGAAAGATGTAAATGGATTAAATTTTTGTGGGGAAAGCAGGACAAGGGGTCATTGTTTTAAGCTATTTAAATCTCAGGCTAACTTGGAAATCAGGAAAAACTACTACTTTAGCAGGGTCGTGGGTACTTGGAATAGCTTACCGGAAGAGGCGGTAATGAGCAAGGGAGTGGATAGCTTTAAGAGGGCCATTGATCTTCAATGGGGACTAATTAACTGACTAGGACCAGCCTAGCTGAGCCCAGAGCCTGTTGCTGGTCGTCACTTTTGTATTTGTATTTGTATTTGTATTTAAAGTTATTAGAACATTAGACTTTGTTTACGATTATATTTTGTGTTGTATAGAATGTGAGTACTTAAAACTTAAATTCTTATGTTTTCTAGTAAATTTTTATCGTATCGCGATTGACTTCTTTCTTCTGTTTTTTTTCTCTTTTTTATATTATGTTTTAAATTCTTTAACAGTTTGCATTTAACCATTTTATTGATAAACTTTACGTTGTAGCGTCAGTAACTTTTATAACCTGTACATAATTCGATGAATAAAATGCAAAAAAATAAAATAACAACATGACCGAGAGACATGCAAACAGTATCAAGTTTATTGACATTTTTTTGAAGAATTTGCCACGCTGGAAATACAATAGTCTGACGTCTGAACGACTCAAAATTCTCTCAAATCTGGAGCCAGCTTTCATACTTATCGATCAAAACTAAAATACTAATAATTTAAAAAAAAAACATCAATGAAGCACACCAAAAAATAAAAAAATAAAAAATAATAATAAAAATTAAGCATCTTTAGATACAAACACGAAACCCTTGTGTTTTAAAAGTTTTATATTTGCGTCGGCAGGAAATTAAATTTTTACTTTAGGAAAAATGCACTAGTACCTCTGAAACTTGTGAACATAAAAATAATTTTAGAAACAATATCCGAAAATACTAGATGGGAGGTCACGGGAAGTCTCTATGACCTCCCCAAAATTGCCATATTGGAAAAATTTTATCTCACAATTCGGCAAATTTGCGGAAAAAATTGTAATGTTGCAATTTTTTAATTCTCAAATGTCCAAACTTCATTAGATTTTGTACTTAATTGTGTGTACTTAACGTGTGCATAAACCAGTATTTTATTAATCGGCAAATATATAAGAGATATGTAATTGAGATTATACGCCTTCCCAACATATTTAATTAAGTTCAGGCCGTGCCTGGCTATATTCTTAAAATTTTCAGCGTTTCATTTCTGATCTGGCAGAGTTCTGGCGTTCTCATCTAAATTACTGTTCTTTAATTTAAAGTAGAATATTTACATTATTATGCATTGTTTGTCATATTTCATTCGCCTTGAAGGACATGCTCATTTAGAAAAGTAGATGAATCGAGAACTACAGTAGAATTTGAAACTCTTGTAACCTTCAACTCGTCAGTTTCCTTACATTTTAACTTTTAGAACCCTTTGAGTCTTAAAGTTTGGCATCAACGTGTTTATGATGAAGGCAAAAACTATATCATAAATACTGAAAAGTGTGATTCTGTACTTCACTGTCTCTCACTGCACATAAAAAGTAAAAATATGTCAGATTGTTATTCGTGTAAAATGAAAAAAAAAATCGGAGAATTTCGTTTAAATTTGTAACGGAGATTCAAGCCAAAACCGGGTAAGATCTTTTGCATTTAAATGCGATGGGTTCCTTAGCAGTTGAGTTCTTTAGGGGGGGGGGGGTATTTTCACAATAATAGACGATTTTTCAAGAAAGTCTTCGGTTTATTTCTTAAAGAAGAAAAGTGAGGTTTTCGAATATTTTGTCAGGTTTTAAAAGAGAACAGAGATATTTGCGGGAAAGATCCGATAACGGAAAGGAATTTCTGAACCCTCGGGTTTGAAATTTACCTTAGTGACCAAAGCATAAGAATCGAAAAAACTAACAAATCCTCCAGTTAACAAAGTAGCGTCATAGAACACCATAACTCAACATTAATGAATGGAATTAGGACACTTTTAAATGAAACGGATTTGCCTCAGCAGTTTTGAGCCGAAGCAGCTGCTACGGAATAGAGAGGTTTTAAAAGGACAAATCAAAACCTTTTTTGAACTATTTCGGGAAAGAAAGCCATCTATTAAAAACTCACTTCTTTTTTTGGCTGGATTTCTTATATTGAACTTCCAGAACAGAAAATAAACAAATTAGATATGAGAGCTAAACAGGGAATCATGCTAGGATATGCGTTTCATATGAAAGGTTATAGAATTTGGGATTCCGAAAATCGCGAAGTGACAGAAACGCTGAATGTTAAATTCGATGAAAATAAATTCTAGGCGGGTTGGGAGGGGGAGGGGGGACAGGAACGGGAAACAAAGGAATACAGTTTTATTTCACTACTGAGTAAATCTGAAGTAGAAGAATATCCTGAAAATCATAAAATAGCATGTTGAGAATTAAATTGGTTAAAGAAATACCAAGGCAAAGTAGAGAATGCAGGGATATATATTATTCTATTGACACGACGGTTCTAAAGTCCGAATCGCGAAGCCGAGCTTTATTTTTCTGAAAATAACATTGAATGTGACACAAAATAGTTCGAATTCACTTGTGATGATAATTCACGAAAAGTATCAGATTCTGATGAAGATAGGGGGGGGGAGTTTAAGTAAGCTAGAAGCTAACATTTCTGAAGATGTAATTCCTTCAAATTTGAAACAAAGTTTGAGAGCACCAGAAAATGAAGATTGACAAAACACAGCAGATTAGATAAGCGGAACAAAATAATGCTCTTCAAGGCCAGACTGGTTATTTTAGGTAACCACCAGGTATGGGGGGGGGGGATACTTTTCGCAAGTGTTCTTTCCAGCAAGTCCCTTTTTTTTATTGATTCTTTATTTTCAATTTTTGTGTATAAGCAACATTGGGTCCATCTCCAAACTAATGTTTGCAATGCGTATCTTTATGCGGGTATAAAAGAGGAGATTTGTGAGACAAGCTGAAGGGTTTGTCGATCCCTGAAATCTAAATTTTGTCTGTAAATTGAATAAATTATTGTCATTCTGATACAGATTACGCCTCGAATCACGACGACTGAATTTCAATGGCGGAGGGAGGAGGGTCTAATGTTTTTGTAGAGGTTCAAATAATATGGTGTACATTCAAACAAAAATGTGTAATACTGTGAAAAAGAATTTTAAATGATTTGGCCACGAAAAGAGTTCAGAATTTTAGATTGATTAATAGTACTCTGTACTGTGACATTCTAGTTGCGATCGATTTTTCTAGATTTGCAGTAGAAAATTGCAGAACAGATTGATGTGCGGTACCATTTCCTAAGGAATTCGACTGATGAAATTGAATTTGGAATAAAAACTTTTGAAACTAAAAATAATTTAGCTGATTGTTTCACAAAACCTTTTTTTAGGGAAAATGTACGTAAAACTTGAATTGCAATGACTTCAGAATTACAGTAAAAAATTTAAATTTTTTTTTTAATGTTTCAATTATTCCATTATGTTTAAGTTGTAATTTGCGCACACAAACGGATGGCCTGTAATATATTTTTTATTCATGTATTAAAGAATTTCTTTTTTTCCGTGTGCTGGCGTGCCAAGAAGGGTGGAATTTGCTAGCGAATATTTTGTTCCTTTCCCTCCAGCGCACGGAGAAAATAAAATTGTAGTTGATTTTTTTTTGAATTTGTGCCCGGTGATATGGTTGCGGTTAGGTATTAAAAAAAAACTACGAATTTCATTCTAGCCGCCTGAATTTTTCATTTCAATTTATTCACTAATGCAATATTTTTTTTTTTTTTTTTTTTTGAGTTTAGTGGTATGCAAATGTAAAGAACTTCCTTAACTTGTGACCAGAACTGAATGGAATAATGGTTTGTCTCATTTTACCAAGATGGCAGTCCGATGTTGTGTTCCGTTTGGAATTTCAAAGAAGATTCTAGTCTGAACGATGTTGCGATGATTCAATTAGTGACATGAATGCCGGCAACGGAAGTTTATAAGTATCTCTTTTCATTTATTTTTTTTGTGTTTACGGATGTAATTTGTAATCACAAAGCCTTTTGAGTTTTAGAGCGTTCTTAGCCACTGAAGCCTATCCTACGGTCTGCGTGCCATATTAGGCCCCTGAAGCTGATTTTTGTGGCCCTTTGTCAGGTTCTATGTTACAATCAAGAACTATGGATTGGAAACATAGATAAACTAAATTTTATTTTGTTTTGATTGAAATGTGATCGGGCATACTATTTATTTAAGTCTGAGGTTTTTAAATTTGTAGTTCAATGTTAGTTTTTACGGGTAGTTGAATATTATCACTTCAAGAATCATTGGAATATCGAAATTTCTTTTACTAGAGTAAAATTAGACGTATATTTTTTTTTTAATTTTTCAGTAAATTTTGGAACACTGATTCTTTGTTTTTACATGTTATTAAAATCGAAGGAATCAAAACAGAATGTTAAGTACTTTATTATTTATTGTACGTATTTTTGTAAAAATTACTGGAACAAAATTTAAAGCCAACTTCATAATGAGAGCAACAATAAAGATTAAAGTTTAAAGTACGATATATTACAGGGTATGAAACTTTCTTCGCATATTCAGACTTGTGTGACACTTATCAAACATAATTATTACTCTGTTTGAAACTTTCTTCGCATATTCCAGACTTGTGTGACACTTATCAAACATAATGATTTATTATTTTTACTGCAATGTGAATAATAAGCAGTTATTTTGCAAATAGAGTATGTTTAAATCTACAGTTAAAAAGTGGTGCGGTCTTCTGGCAAAGCATTTTCAAGAAGGGTAGCATTGTTTACAACAAAGACGGCGGGCCAAATGTGAACTTACAATTTCTCAATGATTGGAACTGGCGCTACAAGATTTACTCAATTTTTTGATATGTTTTTCCAGATTTCAGGTGAATTCTGAAAAACTTTAAGATAAATTGTGTAAATCCTCTCAAAAGAAGTGCCACTTAAAAAAAAAGTCGCTGATGGTTTGAATGGGGACATCGATAGCTGTTCAAATTGCGGGGGGGGGGAGAGCCGTCCCCATTTTGAAAGATACAGAATATAAATGAACCATCTTATTTTTGCTTAAATATTAAGACATAAGATAGAATGTTCTTACGGTATTATTTTATTTCAACTCAAATGACTCTTTTATGTGATTCCTTAGTACTTAAGAAAAAGTGCTCCAAAAAAACTCGGAAGAGGGGGGGGGGTACTAAAGAAGGCTAGAAAGAGTATTCATTGTTTTAAATGGGAATACCCCAATATTTCCCAATTGGTTCAAACTTTGCTCCATTCCCTAAAAAATATTTCTCCGCCTCATTCTTATTACTGTTTTGAAGTAAACATATTGTAATCCGATAATCTGAAGCTTATTATAAGAAGAAACTAGATTCAATTTTTGTCATTTTTAAAACATTTTTATTTTTTTTCTTTAGGCCAAGATGTTAGCTTTCCCCCATTTTGGACAACTTGGAATTCTTGACTTACAGAAGGAGTGTTATTCTCCCGATCACTTCAGTTATCCGATCGAAAAAAATAAACATTATTCTTAATCAACAATCTCATATGTATTACCAAATCCTTAAAAAATACCGAAAATTACAAGGATTTTTTTTTTTTAATTGTACTTCAGAAACCAGTATAAGTGCATTTCTTTACATGGAAGATAAAATGTAAAGATATTATTTTCTTTATTTTTTTTCTTTTTTGAGTTGTTATGTAAAGTATCCAAATTAGGTCTACTTTAATTAGGCATTAATAACCTCCGTTACAAATGCGTAATTTGCAAATTGCTGCCAAACAGTTTTTTTTTCTCCTTAAAACAAACATATTTAGCGCTTAACTGGTTCCTGAAATAAAATGAATGATTTAGGTATATGTTAAGCGGTTTCAAAATAAAAACAACTCTCAAGGCAACCTTAGTTTCAGATCATTCAGAGTCATAATTTTAATCATTTTTAGGGGGAATTTTATACCCTACGTAATTTGATTTTTCCATGTACGTTTTTTGGTGTCCACAAGTTTTATGAGATTCTAACAATTTTTATTTTGACAGATGCGTTCATAATATAAGGCCTAATGATGGCTCCAAAGTCGGCAAAGATGTTACAAAGGAGAATCAAGTTCGCGATGTAAAAATGTTAACCTTGAAAACATTTGCATTTGATTTTAAATGAATTTCTGCAATTTCACTGTAACAATTTGTATTTATAGGTAATGTATAAGAAATAAAATAATTTGGCGATTTTTAATGGCGTGAGTGTTTCGTTTTTTTCTCATGAAAACAGCATAACAGAATATAAAGTTAAACTTTATATAAACCCTGACAGATTTTACTATATCGAGTGAAAAATTGTTTCTGATTAGTAGCTCTGGAATTCTGAACCTGTCACTTATTTATTGTTTTCATCTATGTAAACTTTAAAAAGGTTAATATCAAGTATTATCTAATCTATAATACTATTCAGTTTACAATAAAAACCATTCTGTGAAGTCTAAATGCTGAATACTGCACATATGGTGTGAAATAACGTTGCTTGTTAGTAGCATTTTCTCAAATAAAGTAGGTACAAGTGCAACTTATAACATTAAAAAAAGAAGAAAACCATGAAAATAATCTGATTTTCCAGAAAAGGAAA